>NC_069508.1:191167488-191467488 GCF_027579735.1 Bombina bombina | reverse complement strand
TCTCTGATCCGGTCCCTTCTAATGAAGAAGTTATGGACATATTTTATCAAGCTATGAGTTTATCAAATTTTTCTCTTGCTGACCTGAAGCTGGAAGCTGCGAGTATACGATCAGGAGGTAAGTGATATGACAGAATATCACTGTTTTCAGTTAAAGGGACGGTGTACTGTTAATTTTTATTTTAGGTCTGCATACTCATGGGCCCCAAAAACCTCAGACCCTTCCCCCATACCCCCACCCGCCTGGGCCATACCCCACACTACAGAGCAACAGACCTCCCAGGGATAGGGCCCCCACTTAGGTACCCCCTCTGCTAACCCTTAACTGCTTACAACAACAGTCAGCACTGCTCTAGCTCCTAATCATTTTCTACCTGCCCCAGCTCACAACCACTGGCGTTGCTGTCTGCACTGCAGCTGCTCTAGCTAATCTTTGTGTGGTCCCCATCTAAGGATCAGATTACAAGTGTTGCGTTAACAGTTACGTGCGTTGGGTTTACCTCTCGTATTACAAGTTGAAAGTAAATGCTATTGCTTGAGCGCAATCAGGATTTATGCTAAAATGATTACCGTGTCCTTAGAGCACCGGTTAATTGTTTTGGGAAATAAAAAATTGGCATAAAACACATCACGAAAACATTACAAAGTACAGTTACTCTCAGAATAACACTAATAAAAATTATTTAAAAAAAAGTTTTGCACAAAAAAGTTGTAAGGGCCCAAAAATATGAGATCTCAAGGCTGCAAAGGACTTTAACATAGAGATACATAAATATACATGTCTAACTATGCATTTGTATGTATATATATATATTTATATTCATATGTGTGTACATATGTATCTCTGTATTTATATGTGTGTACATATGTATCTCTGTATTTATATGTGTATATATGTATTTACAGACATGTATACACAAATAAACACATAGATACTTTCATCTACATTGAGGGGGAAAAAATATCTGATCCCCTGCTGATTTTGTATGTTTGCCCACTGACAAAGAAATTATCAGTCTATAATTTAAATGGTAGGTTTATTTGCACAGTGAGAGACAGAATAACAACAAAATCCAGAAAAACGCAGTCGGTAAGTATTTGATCCCCTATCAATCAGCATGATTTCTGGCTCCCAGGTGTCTTTTATACAGGTAACAAGCTGAGATTAGGAGCACTCTCTTAAAGGGAGTGCTCCTAATCTCAGCTTGTTACCTGTATAAAAGACACCTGTCCACAGAAGCAATCAATCAATCAGATTCCAAACTCCCCACCATAGCAAAGAGCTGTCCAAGCATGTCAGGTGACAAGGTGACAACAGTTGGTGTGATTATTCCCAAATGGAAGAAGCACAAATTAACTGTCAATCTCCCTCGGTCAGGGCCTCCATGCAAGATCTCACCTCGTGTAGTTTCAATGACGAGAACTGTGAGGAATCAGCCCAGAACTACACGGGAGGATCTTGTCAATAATTGTAAAGCAGCTGGGACCATAGTCACCAAGAAAACAATTGGTAACACACTACGCCGCGAAGGACTGAAATCCTGCAGCTCCCGCAAGGTCCCCCTGCTCAAAATAGCACATGTACAGGCCAGTCTGAAGTTTGCAATGAACATCTGAATGATTCAGAGGAGAACTGGGTGAAAGTGTTGTGGTCAGATGAGACCAAAATCGAGCTCTATGGCATCAACTCAACTCGCCGTGTTTGGAGGAGGAGGAATGCTGCCTATGACCCCAAGAACACCATCCCCACCGTCAAACATGGAGGTGGAAACATTATGCTTTGGGGGGGGGGTTCTGCTAAGTGAACAGGACAACTTCACCGCATCAAAGGGACGATGGACGGGGCCATGTAATGTCAAATCTTGAGTGAGAAGCTCCTTCCCTCAGCCAGAGCATTGAAAATGTGTTGTGTATGGGTATTTCAGAATGACAATGACCCAAAACACACGGCCAAGGCAACAAAGGAGTGGCTCAAGAAGAAGCACATTAAGGTCCTGGAGTGGCCTAGCCAGTCTCTAGACCTTAATCCCATAGAAAATCTGTGGAGGGAGCTAAAGGTTCAAGTTGCCAAACATCAGCCTCGAAACCTTAAGGACTTGGAGAGGATCTGCAAAGAGGAGTGGGACAAAATCCTTCCTGATATGTGTGCAAACCTGGTGGCCAACTACAAGAAACATCTGACCTCTGTGATTGCCAACAAGGGTTTTGCCTTCAACTACTAAGTCATGTTTTGCAAAGGGATCAAATACTTATTTCATTTATCAAAATGCAAATCAATTTATAAAGTTTTTGAAATGCGTTTTTTTCTGAATTTTTGTTGTTATTCTGTCTCTCACTGTTCAAATAAACCTACCATTAAAATTATAGACTGATCATTTATTTGTCAGTGGGCAATCGTACGAAATCAGCAGGGGATCAAATACATTTTTCCCTTACTGTACTTAACCTTTGCACTTAAGTAGATTAAAACATATAAAAACATATTTATGCAATATTTATATTTAATAAAGTGTTATACTATGTATTTACTGTAAACATGTCCCATTCCAATGTTCTGGACTTAGCAGAATATGTTCTATGCATTTATATTCCTATTTTAAATATCTGTATATAGCTATACCCATATATAATTTTATATATATATATATATATATATATATATATATATATAGTCCATGTAAAAAACAAGGTGCTGGATTCAACTCACTTACTTCTTATATATATATATAGGTATAGATAAATATTTTACCAAAATACCATATATATGTGTGTGTGTATATATATATATGAATAAATAGAACATATTTCTGCTATGTGAAGAACATTGAAATGTGAAATAGACTTCTATGGGGGAATACATTATTGCATGCGCCATATTCCAAGTTTGGCTTCTTACATGCATCGAGTTAGCATGTGAGCGAAAACTATTTACTTAAAACTTGTAATACGAGTGCTACCTGACACGCGCAAAACGCTTACATCTAGCGGAAGCGTTAAATACTGCGCCACTTGTAATCTGGCCCTAAATGTTTCCTGCCTGCTGCCGCCAAGTCCCTCCCAGCTCAACTGTCACCTCGGCTCTAGCTCATTTGACAACTGTGACTATTAGTATTGGGGGCCCCTTACATCCCGCCCCTGCCCACATACATACAAAACAATACATACACATATAGAAATACACACAAGCATATTTATATATCTTTGGGCCCTTCCCAGTCAAACATATTGTCATATACCATATCTCTTTAAACTGCTGTTAACACACTTTATTATTAAAGGGGCAGTAAAGTCAAAATTAAACATCCATATTTCGGGTAGAGCATGCAATTTTAAATAACTTTCCATTTTACTTTCATTTTTAGTTTTGCTTAGTGCTTAGTTCTTTTAGTATCCTTTGTTAAAGAGTAATCATATGTGAGCTCTAGAGTGTGCACGTGTCATTAGCCATCTGGCAACAGTATTTGCAACAGTCTTTGAAACAATGTTATACATAGTTATACATAATAGCAAACTCTGCTTCCATAGAGTGCCTGTACTAAAGTAAATTGAAAAGTTGTATAAATGTCATGTTCTAGTTTATATATATATATATATATATATATATATATATTTATAAAGTCCAAAAGGGTTAAGCACTCACTGCAAAAAGAACAACCTTCAGGGTGCACTTCAAAAATCTTCATATAACAAAAATGCTGCAGGTAGGCACTCACCGTTTTATCAAAAGTAATCTTTAATTACACGTGAACGTTTTCGGTGTATGTCTGAGGACGGGGCTGACCCTGAAAACGTTCAAGTGTAATTAAAGATTACTTTTGATAAAACGGTGAGTGCCTACCTGCAGCATTTTTGTTATATATATACAGTATATATATATATATATATATATATATATACACACACACAAAAGAAGAAATGACCAGGCACTACAATCCATAAAATATCTAAGTTTATTTAGAAAAAAATCTAAAAGCAGGAGGTAAGTGTCAACAGCGTAAGACACCAGACTAACAGACTATATACAAAAAAAATGCAGAGCAAACGGTCAACTGGGTTCCCATGCAGAAATATCTATATATACGTATATATATGTATATACATTAGTACTGTGTCTAGAACAAACTAATTCTTCTATTTTTTAACACACCTTGGGGTTAGCGCTCGAGTGAAAGCCAGGACCTGAGTTTTGTATTGTGCCCCATAGTCTATTAGGTGAGGGATTTAGAGCGGCCACACTCTCTGACCTCCAGATGTTAGAGCGAAGCTTTTACTCAAGTACTAACATTTAATTATAACTTGTAATATGAGCATAAGAATAGCAGCAGTGTTAGCCCTCAATAGCGCTAATATGTTTGTGCTTCACTTGTAATCTAGGCATAGTTTGAGACTTGCAGTAGTGAGATGTTTAAGCTCATCATACTATTTTACACTTTATTCTATGTATAATCTGCCATTTTATTGACATATTTCTACAACTACGCATCATAAAAAATACTTTTGTTAAATAAAACAATATGTTTTTCCATCTTATTGTACATTTCTAAGGAAGATGTTAGTACAATATAGATACAGGAATTAATAGAATGATATTAAAGGGAGATGAAACAATTGTTTCTTTCTTTCATGATTCAGATAGAGCATAGGATTTTAAACAACTTTCCAATTTTATTCTGTGATCAAATTTGCTTCATTCTCTTGGTATCCTTTGTTAAAGGAGCAGCAATGCACTACTGGGAGCTAGCTGAACTCATCATGTGAGCCAATGAAATAGGTATTTATATGCAGCCAACAATCAGCAGTTAGCTTCTAGTAATGCATTGCTGCTACTGAGTCCACCTAGGTATGCTTTTTAACAAATCATACCAAGAGAACTAAGCAACTTAGTTTAATTGATTTTGACTTTACTATCCCTTTAAAGACACACAACAGTGAAAATGAAACTTTCATGATTCAGTTTAAAATTTTCAGCTACAAATTTAAAAAAATGTTTGTATTTAACCCTATTATCAAATTTACCTCGTTCTGTTGGAATCCTTGGATGAAACCTAGCTTCTTTCCATGCAAGAATACTGAGGTAGGCTCAGGAGTGTTCATGTGTTTTGATCACTATGGGGCCGATTTATTAAAGTGCAGATGGACATGATACGATGTAGTATATCATGTCTGCCGCACATCGATAAATGCCGACAGCATACGCTGTCTGCATTTATCTTTACACAAGCAGTTCTTGTGAACTGCTTGTGCAATGCCTCCCCCTGCAGATTTGCTGCCATTTGGCCACAAGCAGGATCGGGTGGATTGATGTCAGCAGCCTCAGAGCAGATGGACAAGTTATGAAGCAGTGGTCTTTAGACCGCTGCTTCATAACTACTGTTTCCGGTGAGCCTGAAGGCTCACGCGGAAACAGGGGCATCAAGCCCATTCGGAGCTTGATAATTCGGCCCCTATATCTATAATATTGTTTCAAACATTGTTGCAAGCACTGTTGCCATATAGGGGGATATTTATCAAAGCCTCAACCGCAAATACGCCAGAATTACGCAGCGTAGTTGTTGCAAGCTTGATCCGTCCTAGTTATCAAAGCCTACAGACCGTCAAATGTTGAAATTTGTGACGTAACCCTACGATCCACCAGTCTCAATCCGATGCATATCGATGCTTACATCATTACAGATGTTCTGAATACACATTCGGCTCTATCTGACACTTTTTCCCATTTACCAAATAGTTAACAGGTACGCTCGTGGCTATTCCAGCCCAGCATACCTGGTTTTCAATCCGCCATCCTGGAGGCCGCGGATGCCACAGAAATCAATAGGAGTCTGAAAGCAGCGAAAGCTTATGTTCGATGCTGCCAGATATCCCATTGATTTATACGGTAGAAAACAAGTTACGTTTACGCCTAACACCCTAACATAAACCCTGAGTCTAAACACCCCTAACATCGCCGCAACCTAAATAATACTAAAATTAAATTAAACTACCAATTAAATTAACTAAATTACATATTAAAAAGTCCTAACCCTACTCAAATTATTTAAATATACTATTAAACCTTATTACAAAGTTCTAAATTACAGGGGGAAAAAATTACGAAAAATTAAAAAAACACATTATCAAAAATAAAAAAGAATTACACCTAATCTAATAGCCCTATCAAAAAAAACTACCAATGACCATTAAACGGGCCTTTTGTAGGGCATTGCCCCAAAGAAATCAGCTCTTTTACTTGTAATAAAAAATACAAACACCCCCAACAGTAAAACCCACCACCCAACAAACCAACCTCCCCCAATAAAAAAAAAATATCTAAAATAACCTAAGCTCCCCATTGCCCTGAAAAGGGCATTTGTATGGGCATTGCCCTTAAAAGGGCATTTAGCTCTTTCACATGCCTAGACCCTAATCTAAAAATAAAACCCACCCAAAAAAACTTTAAATAAACCTAACACTAACCCCCGACGATCCACTTACAGTTATTGAAGTCCTGCTTGAAGGATCCATCCAGCCAATAGGATTAGAGCTGCTAAAATCCTATTGGCTGTTCCAATCAGCCAATAGGATTTGAGCAGCTCTCATTCTATTGGCTGTTCCAATCAGCCAACAGGATGAGAGCTCAATCCTATTGGCTGATTGGAACAGCCAATAGTATGAGAACTGCTCAAATCCTATTGGCTGATTGGAACAGCCAACAGTATTTTTGCAGCTCTAATCCTATTGGCTGATTGAAATCGTTCAGCCAATAGGAATGCAAGGGGCGCCATCTTGGATGACGTCACTTGCATTGAGGTTCCAGTTTACGACGGCAAACGTATGAAGAGGATGCTCCGCACCAGATTTCTTCAGGATGCGAAGCTGTAGATGACGTAATGTGCATTGAAGGAGAAAGTGGCCGGATGGATGAAGATAGAAGATGCCGTCTGGATGAAGACTTCTTGCTGCCTGGTTGAGGACTTCACCGACTGGATGAAGATCAAAGAGGCCGCCTGGATGAAGACTTCTTGCCGGCTGGATGGATCCTTCAAGCGGGACTTCAATAACTGTAAATGGATAGTCGGGGGTTAGTGTTAGGTTTATTTAAGGGTTTTTTGGGTGGGTTTTATTTTTAGATTAGGGTCTGGGCATGTAAAATAGCTAAATGCCCTTTTAAGGGCAATGCCCATACAAATGCACTTTTCAGGGCAATGGGGAGCTTAGGTTACTTTAGATTTTATTTGGGGGGGGGGGTTGGTTGGGTGGTGGGTTTTACTGTTGGGGGGATGTTTGTATTTTTTTTTACAAGTAAAAGAGCTGATTTCTTTGGGGCAATTCTCAACAAAAGGCCTAAGGGCCATTGGTAGTTTATTGTAGGCTAGGATTTTTTTTATTTTTGGGGGGGCTTTTTATTTTGATAGGGCTATTAGATTAGGTGTAATTCTTTTTTATTTTTGATAATGTGTTTTTTTATTTTTCGTAATTTAGTTTTTAGTTTTTGTAACTTTTTTTTTTTCAGCTGTAATTTAGTACTTTTAATAACGTTTAATAGTATATTTAAATAATTTGAGTAGGGTTAGGGTTTTTTAATATGTAATTTAGTTAATTTAATTGGTAGTTTAATTTAATTGTAGTATAATAGTTAAGGTAGATTAATTAATATTTTAAAAAAGTTTATTTTAATTCTACAGCTAAGTTTAAATTTATTTGAAGATAGGAATGTTGTAATTTTAATTTAAAGTTAGCGGGTTGTTAGGTATAGGGCTTAATAGCTTAATTTATTTTTTGGCAATGTGGGGGGCTGACGGTTTAGGGGTTAATAGGTTTAGTTAGTGGTAGTGATATGGGAGGCCAGAGGTTTAGGGGTTAATACGTTTATTTAGGTTGCGGCGGGGTCAGGGAGCGGCGGGATAGGGGTTAAAAAAACAGAATTTATGCTTACCTGATAAAATACTTTCTCCAACGGTGTGTCCGGTCCACGGCGTCATCCATTACTTGTGGGAAATGTTCTCCCCCACAGGGAAAGGCAAGGAGAGCACACAGCAAGAGCTGTCCATATAGCTCCCCCTCTGGCTCCGCCCCCCAGTCATTCGACCGACGGTTATGAGAAAAAGGAGAAACTATAGGGTGCCGTGGTGACTGTAGTGTATAAAGAAAAAAATTTCAACCTGATTAAAAAAAAAAAAAAAACCAGGGCGGGCCGTGGACCGGACACACCGTTGGAGAAAGTAATTTATCAGGTAAGCATAAATTCTGTTTTCTCCAACATTGGTGTGTCCGGTCCACGGCGTCATCCATTACTTGTGGGAACCAATACCAAAGCTTTAGGACACGGATGAAGGGAGGGAGCAAATCAGGTTACCTAAACAGAAGGCACCACGGCTTGCAAAACCTTTCTCCCAAAAACAGCCTCCGAAGAAGCAAAAATATCAAATTTGTAGAATTTGGCAAAAGTGTGCAGAGAAGACCAAGTCGCTGCCTTACATATCTGGTCAACAGAAGCCTCGTTCTTATAGGCCCATGTGGAAGCCACAGCCCTAGTAGAGTGAGCTGTGATACGGTCAGGAGGCTGCCGTCCGGCAGTCTCATAAGCCAAGCGGATAATGCTTTTCAGCCAGAAAGAGAGAGAGGTAGCAGTAGCTTTTTGACCTTTCCTCTTACCAGAGTAAACGACAAACAAGGATGAGGTTTGTCTAAAATCTTTTGTTGCTTCTAAATAGAACTTTAAAGCACGAACAACATCTAAATTGTGTAATAAACGTTCCTTCTTTGAAACTGGATTCGGACACAAAGAAGGAACAACTATTTCCTGGTTGATGTTCTTGTTGGAAACAACTTTTGGAAGAAAACCAGGCTTAGTACGCAAAACAACCTTATCTGAATGGAACACCAGATAGGGTGGATCACACTGCAAAGCAGATAATTCAGAAACTCTTCTAGCAGAAGAAATAGCAACCAAAAACAGAACTTTCCAAGATAGTAACTTAATATCTATGGAATGTAAAGGTTCAAACGGAACCCCTTGAAGAACTGAAAGAACTAAATTTAGACTCCAAGGAGGAGTCATGGGTCTGTAAACAGGCTTGATTCTAACCAAAGCCTGAACAAAAAACTTGTACATCTGGCAAAGCTGCCAGTCGTTTGTGCAACAAGACGGATAATGCAGAAATCTGTCCTTTTAGAGAACTAGCTGACAATCCTTTATCCAAACCTTCTTGGAGAAAGGAGAGAATCTTTGGAATTTTAATCTTACTCCAGGAGAATCCTTTGGATTCACACCAACAGATATATTTTTTCCATATTTTATGGTAAATCTTTCTAGTCACAGGTTTTCTGGCTTGGACCAGAGTATCAATCACAGAATTTGAAAACCCACGCTTGGATAAAATCAAGCGTTCAATTTCCAAGCAGTCAGCTGCAGAGAAACTAGATTGGGATGTTCGAATGGACCTTGTACTAGAAGGTCCTGTCTCAAAGGTAGCTTCCATGGTGGAGCCGATGACATATTCACCAGGTCTGCATACCAAGTCCTGCGTGGCCACGCAGGAGCTATCAGAATCACCGAGGCCTTCTCCTGTTTGATCCTGGCTATGAGCCTGGGGAGGAGAGGAAACGGTGGAAACACATATGCTAGGTTGAACGACCAAGGCGCCACTAATGCATCCACTAGAGTCACCTTGGGATCCCTGGATCTGGACCCGTAGCAAGGAATCTTGAAGTTCTGACGGGACGCCATTAGATCCATGTCTGGAATGCCCCATAATTGGGTTAACTGAGCAAAGACCTCCGGATGGAGTTCCCACTCCCCCAGATGGAAAGTCTGACGACTCAAATAGTCCGCCTCCCAGTTGTCTACTCCTGGGATGTGAATAGCAGATAGATGGCAGGAGTGATTCTCTGCCCATTGGATTATGTTGGTTACTTCCTTCATCGCTAGGGAACTCTTTGTTCCCCCCTAATGATTGATGTACGCAACAGTCGTTATGTTGTCCGACTGAAATCTTATGAACCTGGCTTCCACTAGCTGAGGCCAAGCCAGGAGCGCATTGAATATAGCTCTTAGTTCCAAAATGTTTATCGGGAGAAGCGACTCTTCCCGCGACCATAGGCCCTGAGCTTTCAGAGAGTCCCAGACCGCACCCCACCCCAAGAGGCTGGCGTCGGTCGTGACGATGACCCACTCCGGTCTGCGGAAACTCATTCCCTGAGACAGGTGATCCTGGGTCAACCACCAGAGAAGTGAGTCCCTGGTTACCTGGTCTACTTGAATTTGGGGAGACAAGTCTGTATAGTCCCCATTCCACTGATTGAGCATGCACAGCTGTAATGGTCTTAGATGAATTCGAGCAAAAGGAACCACATCCATTGCTGCGACCATTAGTCCTATTACTTCCATGCATTGAGCTATGGAGGGTTGAGGAATAGAGTGAAGAACTCGACAAGCTTTTAGAAGTTTTGTCTTTCTGACGTCTGTGAGAAAGATCTTCATTTCCACAGAATCTATTATTGTTCCCAGAAAAGGAACCCTTGTGGACGGTGACAGTGAACTTTTTTCTATGTTCACTTTCCACCCGTGAGATCTGAGAAAAGCCAACACAATGTCTGTATGAGCCCTCGCTTTGGAAAGAGACGACGCTTGGATTAGGATGTCGTCTAGATAAGGTGCTACAGCGATGCCCCTCAGTCTTAGGACCGCTAGAAGGGACCCTAGCACCTTTGTGAAAATTCTGGGAGCGGTGGCTAAACCGAATGGAAGAGCCATAAACTGGTAATGTTTGTCCAGAAAGGCGAACCTCAGGAACTGATGATGAGATTTGTGGATTGGGATATGCAGATACGCATCCTTTAGATCCACGGTAGTCAAAAATTGACCCTGCTGGATTGTTGGTAAGATTGTCCGAATGGTTTCCATCTTGAAGGATGGAACTCTGAGGAACTTGTTTAATATCTTTAAATCCAGAATTGGCCTGAAAGTTCCCTCTTTTTTGGGAACCACAAACAGGTTTGAGTAAAACCCTAGACCTTGTTCCCCGGAGGGGACTGGGTTTATCACTCCCATCTTTGATAGGTCTCTTACACAATGTAAGAATGCCTGTTTCTTTATCTGGTCTGAAGATAAGCGAGACAGGTGGAACCTTCCCTTTTGAGGAAGTCTCTTGAATTCTAACAGGTATCCCTTGGAAACTATCTCTAGTGCCCAGGGATCCAGAACATCTCTTGCCCAAGCCTGAGCGAAGAGAGATAGTCTGCCCCCTACCAGATCCGGTCCCGGATCGGGGGCTACCCCTTCATGCTGTCTTGGTAGCAGCAGCAGGTTTCTTGGTTTGTTTACCCTTGTTCCAGCCTTGCATGGGCTTCCAAGCGGGTTTGGGCTGGGCCGCGTTACCTTCTTGTCTAGCGGCAGTGGAGTTATTAGCCGGTCCGTTCCTGAAATTGCGAAAGGAACGAAAATTAGACTTTTTCTTAGCATTAAAAGGCCTATCCTGTGGGAGGGCATGGCCCTTACCCCCAGTGATGTCTGAAATAATTTCCTTCAATTCCGGCCCAAAAAGGGTCTTACCCTTGAAAGGAATATTCAGTAACTTAGTCTTGGACGACACATCTGCCGACCAGGATTTTAGCCAAAGCGCCCTCCGCGCTACTATAGCAAAACCTGAGTTTTTCGCCGCCAATTTCGTTATTTGAAAGGCGGCATCCAATATAAAGGAATTAGCTAACTTTAATGCGTGAATTCTGTCCATGACTTCTTCATAGGAAGTCTCTTTCTGGAGCGACCTTTCTAGTTCTTCGAACCAAAAGGACGCAGCTGAAGTGGTAACACACGTAGCTGGTTGAAGGATGAACCCTTGCTGAACAAAAATCTTTTTAAGCAATCCTTCCAATTTTTTATCAATAGGATCTTTGAAAGCGCAGCTGTCCTCTATAGGAATAGTTGTGCGCTTCGCTAGTGTTGAAACAGCTCCCTCAACCTTCGGGACCGTTTGCCATGCATCCCTTCTAGGGTCTACTATGGGAAACATTTTCTTAAATATAGGAGGTGGGGCAAAGGGTACACCTGGCTTCTCCCACTCCTTTTCCACTATGTTCGCTACCCTCTTAGATATTGGAAAAGCGTCGTCGTGCACTGGGACCTCTAAAAATGTGTCCAATTTGCACAACTTCTCTGGTACTACCATGGAATCACAGTCATCCAGAGTAGCTAATACCTCCTTAAGCAAAGCGCGGAGATGTTCTAGCTTAAACTTAAATGCCACTAGATCAGGTTCTGCCTGTTGAGAAATTTTTCCTGAGTCTGAAATTTCACCCTCAGACAGCCCTTCCCTCACAGCCAATTCCGATTGATGTGAGGGTAAAATAGATAAGGCATCGTCAGCATCTGATTGTTCATCCTTTTTATCTGTATTTAAAACTGAACAATCACGCTTTCTCTGAAAAACTGGCAGTTTGGATAAAAGATTTGCTATAGAATTATCCACTACTGCTGATAATTGTTGCATAGAAATAAGCACTGGCGCGCTAGGTGTCGCCTGCGCGGGCAAAGCTGGTGTAGACACAGAAGGAGAGGATGTAGAGCTATCCCCACTACCTTCATTAGATAAATCATCTTGGGTAACATTATGAAAAATAACAGAGCTGTCCTGATTTTGTTTGGACGCTATGGCGCAATTATCACAAACACTCGAAGGGGGAACCACATTTGTCTCTATACACACAGAACATAGGTTATCTGATGGAACAGACATGTTAAACAGATTTAGGCAGGCAAACAATGCAATAAAAACGATTTTAAACAAAAACGTTACTGTCTCTTTAAATAATAAAATGACACATATATTTCTGAATGTTAAAAAAACTATGAAGGCAATATCCGATTTTTCTGAAATTTGGACCCCAGTGTCTTAATGCTTAGAAATTATTGCACAGCAAATATGGAGACTCTAGCTCTTAAAACAAGCAAACCGGAGCTAATTGTTGGATTTAACCGTTTTTACACACCACAATCCCAGCTACAGCCTTGCTGCAGCTTTTTACCTTCCTTAGGGGTCACCATTCACAGAAAAAAGCCTTTTGGAGTCACTTTCTGAACCACAGGACCCTCTCACATGAATCTGCATGCACTGCCTTGAAATTCAACTACACAGCTGAAGTGCCAAAATGAGGCTTCCTCCCTCAGCACACTAGAGTGAAGGGGCCTTCCTGACTAGATTTAGGTGTCTAAAACAAGCCAGATCAATAAAAAACGTTCCCAAGTGTATGTGAGCTTATAAAATATTTCAAATGGTATAATATTGTAATAAAAACCAATCGATTTAGCCCCTAACAGTGTCTACCAGCATAAAAAACAAAAAGGGGAAGCCTGTTATCTTTTTTGCTGAGGTGAAAGAAAAATGGCTTACCGTTTCCCCTGAGGGGAAAAATGACTGTCATCTAGCATTAGCCTGTGTTGTTAGAAGGAGACTAGTCATACCTGAAGCAGATGAGTCTGCAAACTGTTACCCCCAACTGAAGTTCTCTAGTTTCAACAGTCCTGTGTGGTAACAGTAATGGATTTTAGTTACTTGTGCTAAAATCATAGCCCTCTTAAACAGAAATCTTCATCACTTTTCTGTTATAGAGTAAATAGTACAAGCCAGCACTATTTTAAAATAACAAACTCTTGATAGAAGAATAAAAAACTACAACTAACACCACAAACTCCTCGCCATCCCCGTGGTAGATGCTACTTGTTCAGAGCGGCAAGGAGAATGACTGGGGGCGGAGCCAAAGGGGGAGCTATATGGACAGCTCTTGCTGTGTGCTCTCCTTGCCTTTCCCTGTGGGGGAGAACATTTCCCACAAGTAATGGATGACGCCGTGGACCGGACACACCAATGTTGGAGAAATGTATTTAGGTTGTGGCAGGGTTGGGGAGCGGCGGGATAGGGGTTAAACATTTTAGTATAGTGGCGGCGTTTAGTGACAGGGTATAAATAATGTTTGGAAAAAGCCGAATAGATGTGAGATCGATGACTGCTAGTTAACAGCAGTCCGATGCTCATCGCCCCATACTTTTTGCCGGCTTTTTTCATAACTAAGAAGAGCGTAGGGAGATACGCGGCCGCAATGTTAGGCGAGCGTATTGGTGCCGGCGAATGCAACAAAGTTGAGGCTTTGATAAATATCCCTCATAGTGCTTACAACACATGCATGCTCCTGAGCCTACATTAATATGCTCTCATGGCAAGGCACTAAGTTTCAACAAAGAAGAGAAAGACGTACACTTAATAAAAGGCATTAATTGGAACGCTATTTTTTTTTTAATCTGAATGCTTTTCCTGAATTAAACATTTTAAGTATTTAATAATTTATGCAAATTAAAGGGATACTAAACCCAATATTTTGTCTTTAATGATTCAAATAAAACATGCCATTTTAAGCAACTTTCTAATTTACTCCTATTATCAATTTTTCTTTGTTCTCTTGCTATTTTTATTTAAAAAGCAGGAATGTAAAGTTTAGGAGCCAGCCCATTTTAAGTTTAGCACCATGGATAGCATTTGCTGATTGGTGGGTACATTTAGTCACCAATAAGCAAGCGTAACCTAGGTTCTGAACCAAGAATGGGCTCCTAAATTTAAATTCCTGTTTTTTCAAAAATAAACGGCCAGATTACGAGTTTTGCGGTATGAGGGGTGCGGTACTAACTTGCACATTATTGTTACCGCTCACTTCCCTACAGCGCTGGTATTACAGGTTTTTACAAACCTGGCGTTAAAAGGCAAGAAGTGAGCGTAGAGCAAAATTGTGCTACATACCGCACTCCAATACCAGCGCTGCTTAAGTCAGCGGTGAGCTGGTTGTACGTGCTCGTGCACAATTTCCCCATAGACATCAATGGGGAGAGCTGGCTGAGAAAAAGTCTAACACCTGCAAAAAAGCAGCGTAAAGCTCAGTAACGCAGCCCCATTGATTCCTATGGGGAAACAAAATTTATGTTTACACCTAACACCCTAACATGAACCCCGAGTCTAAACACCCCTAATCTTACACTTATTAACCCCTAATCTGCCGCCCCTGACATCACAGACACCTACATTATACTTATTAATCCCTAATCTGCCGCTCCGGACACCGCCGCCACCTACATTATACCTATGAACCCCTAATCTGCTGCCCCCAACATCGCCGCCACCTACATTATATTTATTAACCCCTAATCTCCCGCCCCCAATGTCGCTGCAACCTACCTACACTTATTTACCCCTAATCTCCCGCCCCTAACGTCGCCGCCACTATAATAAACATATTAACCCCTAAACCGCCACACTCCCGCATCACAAACACTAGTTAAATATTATTAACCCCTAATCTGCCATCCCCAACGTCGCCGCCACCTACCTACAATTATTAACCCCTAATCTGCCGCCCCCAACGTCGCCGCCACTATATTATATTTATTAACCCCTAAACCTAAGTCTAACCCTAACACCCCCTAACTTAAATATAATTAAAAGAAATCTAAATAAAACTTACTATTAATAACTAAATAATTCTTTTTTTAAACTAAATACTTACCTATAAAATAAACCCTAAGCTTGCTACAATATAACTAATAGTTACATTGTAGCTAGCTTAGGGTTTATTTTTATTTTACAGGCAAGTTTGTATTTATTGTAACTAAATAGTTATTAACTATTTAATAACTACCTAGCTAAAATAAATACAAACTGACCTGTAAAATAAAACCTAACCTGTCTTACACTAACACCTAACCTAACCCTACAATTAATTAAATTCCCTAAATTAATAGCAATTAACTAAATTCAAAACAATTAGCTAAATTACAAAAAAAACACTAAATTACAGAAAATAAAAAACAAATGACAAGATCTCTAAACTAATTATACATAATCTAATAGCCCTATCAAAATAAAAAAGCCCACCCAAAATAAAAAAACCTAGCCTAAGCTAAACTACCAATAGCCCTTAAAAGGGCCTTTTGCGGGGCATTTCCCCAAAGAAATCAGCTCTTTTACCTGTAAAAAAAAATACAAACAACCCCCTCAACAGTAAAACACACCACCCACACAACCAACCCCCCAACAAAACTCTAACTAAAAAAACCTAAGCTCCCCATTGCCCTGAAAAGGGCATTTGGATGGGCATCGCCCTTAAAAGGGCATTTAGCTCTATTGCGGCCTAAAGCCTTAACCTAAAAATAAAACCCACCCAATACACCCTTCAAAAATCCTAACACTAACCTCCGAAGATCCACTTACCGGGAGAAGTCTTCATCCAAGCGGCAAGATGTCCTCAACGAAGCCAGCAGAAGTGGTCCTCCAGACGGGCAGAAGTGGTCATCCAGATGGGCAGAAGTCTTCATCCAGATGGCATCTTCTATCTTCATCCTTCCGACGCGGAGCGGCTCTATCTTCAAGACATCCAGCGCGGAGCATCCTCTTCAATCGACGGCTTCTTGCTGAATGAAGGTTCCTTTAAATTACGTCATCCAAGATTGCGTCCCTTAGATTCCGATTGGCTGATAAAATTCTATCAGCCAATGGAATGCGAGCTCAATCCTATTGGCTGATTGGATTTTTTCAACCTTAATTCCGATTGGCTGATAGAATTCTATCAGCCAATCGGAATCTAAGGGACGCCATATTGGATGACGTCACTTAAAGAAACATTCATTCCAGAAGAAGCCGTTGATTGAAGAGGATGCTCCGTGCCGGATGTCTTGAAGATGGAACCGCTCCGCATTGGAAGGATGAAAATAGAAGATGCCATCTGCCGTCTGGATGAAGACTTCTGCCCGTCTGGAGGACCACTTCTGCCCGTCTGGAGGACCACTTCTACCAGTTTCGTTGAGGATATCATGCTGCTTGGATGAAGACTTCTCCCGGTAAGCGGATCTTCGGGGGTTAGTGTTAGGATTTTTTAAGGGTGTATTGGGTGGGTTTTATTTTTAGGTCAGGGCTTTGGGCCGCAATAGAGCTAAATGCCTTTTTAAGGGCAATGCCCATCCAAATGCCCTTTTCAGGGCAATGGGGAGCTTAGGTTTTTTTAGTTAGGGTTTTATTTGGGGGGTTGGTTGTGTGGGTGGTGGGTTTTACTGTTGGGGGGTTGTTTGTATTTTTTTTTTGCAGGTAAAAGAGCTGATTTCTTTGGGGCAAAATAGCCCTTTTAAGGGCTATTGGTAGTTTAGTTTAGGCTAGGGTTTTTTTTATTTTGGGTGGGCTTTTTTATTTTGATAGGGCTATTAGATTAGGTGTAATTAGTATAAAGATCTTGTAATTTGTTTTTTATTTTCTGTAATTTAGTGTTTGTTTTTAGTAATTTAGCTAATTGTTTTGAATTTAGTTAATTGTATTTAATTTAGGGAATTTATTTAATTGTAGGGTTAGGTTAGGTGTTAGTTTAAGACAGGTTAGGTTTTATTTTACGGGTCAATTTGTATTTATTTTAGCTAGGTAGTTATTAAATAGTTAATAACTATTTAGTAACTATTCTACCTAGTTAAAATAAATACAAACTGTAAAATAAAAATAAAACCTAAGCTAGATACAATGTAACTATTAGTTATATTGTATCTAGCTTAGGGTTTATTTTATAGGTAAGTATTTAGTTTTAAATAGGAATTATTTAGGTAATTATAGGAATTGTTATTTATATTTTAATTATATTTAAGTTAGGGGGTGTTAGGGTTAGACTTAGATTTAGGGGTTAATAAATTTAAAATAGTGGCAGCGACGTTGGGGACAGCAGATTAGGGGTTAATAATATTTAACTAGTGTTTGCGAGGCGGGAGTGTGGCGGTTTATGTGTTAATATGTTTATTATAGTGGCGGCTATGTCCGGAGCGGCAGATTAGGGGTTAATAATTTTATGTTAGTGTTTGCGATGCGGGAGGGCCTCGGTTTAGGGGTTAATAGGTAGTTTATGGGTGTTAGTGTACTTTTTAGCACTTTAGTTATGAGTTTTATGCTACAGCGTTGTAGTGTAAAACTCATAACTACTGACTTTAAAATGCGGTACGAATCTTGATGGGATAGGCTGTACCGCTCACTTTTTGGCCTCCCAGGACAGACTCGTAATACCGGCGCTATGAAAGTCCCATAGAAAAATTGCGTAAGTTGATTTGCGGTAAGGCCAAAAAAGTGTGCGGTGCCCCTAAATCTGCAAGACTCGTAATAGCAGCGGTAGTGAAAAAGCAGCGTTATGAGCCGTAACGCTGCTTTTTTACTCATAATGCAAGACTGGTAATCTAGCCGAAAGATAGCAAGAGAACGAAGAATATTTGACAATAGGAGTAAATTAGAAAGTTGCTTAAAATTGCTGCTTTATCTGAATCATTAAAGACAAAAATGTGGGTTTAGTGTCCCTTTAACCTGCATTATAGTTCCTTGTTTTATAAACTTAAATTGTTCCTGTGCTGAAAAAAATATTTTTATTGTTATGCTTGTGAGGCTTGTCACTGCCCACCAATAAGGCTGCGAGTCTGTTCTTTATCGGCCAGTTACCTTCTTCCTATGGCCCATTAGTCTCATAATTCAGTTTTAAAGGGACAAGAAACCCTGCATGCAATTTTTATCATTTTTTTGTTCTCTTGGTATCCTTTGTTAGAACGTAAGCTCAGAAGCGTGCACGTGTCTGGAGCACTATATGGCAGCAGTTTTGCAAGAATGTTATCCATTTGCAGGAGCACTATATGGCAGCACTATTCCCTTACACATAGTGCTCCAGACACCTACCTAGGTATCTCTTCTACAAAGAATATCATGAGAACAAAGCAAAATTGATCATAGATGTAAATTGAGAACTTTTTTTAAATGGTCTGTTCTGTCTGAATCACAAAATAAAATGTTTGGGGTTTCATATCCCTTTAATTTGACCTTTTTCATACAAGAAGAAACTATTTAACATGTTTTAGTATTGCTTTGTATTATAAAATGATACACGTGTGCAGTTTAATGTTCCAGTAATGTCAAACATGGCTGACACTACACGCTATAAATAAGCTGCACTGGGTCAAAAGCACATTCACTTTGTATATAGCCCAATCTGCTTCTTGCCTCTGCTTAAACATAAACTGTTATAAATTATGTTTCTTACCAAATTATTTCTATAGCTGCATCTACTACATCGGATTCTTCCACAAACACAAGTGACACCACACCTGGAACAACTATGTCAACTATAAGTGGCATCACACCTGGTACAACGACCACAAGTGGCACTGCCTCTGGAACAACTATGTCAACTATAAGTGGCATCACACCTGGAACAAGTACAACAACCACAAGTGGCACTGCATCTGGAACAACTATGTCAAATATAAGTGGCATCACACCTGGTACAACGACCACAAGTGGCACTGCCTCTGGAACAACTATGTCAACTATAAGTGGCATCACACCTGGAACAAGTACAACAACCACAAGTGGCACTGCATCTGGAACAACTATGTCAACTATAAGTGGCATCACACCTGGCTCAACTACCACAAGTGGCACTGCATCTGGAACAACTATGTCAACCGTAAGTGGCATCACACCTGGAACAAGAACAACCACAAGTGGCACTGCATCTGAAACAACTATGTCAACCATAAGTGGCATCCCACCTGGTACAACGACCACAAGTGGCACTGCATCTAGAACAACTATGTCAACCATAAGTGGCATCCCACCTGGTACAACGACCACAAGTGGCACTGCATCTAGAACAACTATGTCAACTATAAGTGGCATCACACCTGGTACAACGACCACAAGTAGCACTGCATCTGGAACAACTATGTCAACTATAAGTGGCATCACACCTGGTACAACGACCACAAGTGGCACTGCATCTGGAACAACTATGTCAACTATAAGTGGCGTCACACCTGGAACAAGTACAACGACCACAAGTGGCACTGCATCTGGAACAACTATGTCAACCTTAAGTGATATCACACCTGGAACAAGTATAACGACCACAAGTGGCACTGCATCTGGAACAACTATGTCAACTATAAGTGGCATCACACCTGGAACAAGTACAACGACCACAAGTGGCACTGCATCTGGAACAACTATGTCAACTATAAGTGGCGTCACACCTGGAACAAGTACAACGACCACAAGTGGCACTGCACCTGGAACAACTACGTCAACCATAAGTGGCACTGCATCTGTAAAGATTACAACACCCAGAAATATCAGTACTGGAACAGGATCAACAGCTACAACCTCTGAGCAACAAATTGTATCATCTGGTCAATCAGCTGTTGGTAAGCATTAATTATAAGATAACACGCAGAACAATCACTGTTAAAGTCGTTTTAATGTTGCAATCACAAAGTTTACTAATGTGCTTTGTAAATAGAGGTATATGAGTTTTAAAAAATTGCAGATTAGAGTTACAGTTGTTTGGTCTGACCTCTTATCCCTACAATGCAAATCTGTAAACCGGAGCCACTATGAAACATCTAGGGACAGTTTACTTTTTTTTATCTTTCTGACAAAACCTGGGAGCTTGAACCTTGAGGTGAGGTCCAGCGCAGTCCTGTTGTGCTGCACATCCTTCTCCAAGTGCCACCAGAGACCTCCAGGGACCGACGTTCCTGATTTTGGGATCGCTAGTAGCCCTATCCATAGTGATTAAGCTGTAGTGAGAGAAGCTCTTCCCTCTCACACAAAGACCACACAAGTTTAGAGCAGTATAGAGTAACTCAATTTAATGGTCAATACACAGGGTTTTTATACAGTGCAAGGTTTAAAATGTAAAGATGCAAAAGCCAATTACAATTACACACTGCCCTATGCTCTCCCTCCTTGTGTCCAGATCTTGCCAAGAGATAAGCTTTCCCGGACATATCACTTAGCCCCGCACATTTTATGTCCAGTAACTGTACCCTGCTTCTATAGGGAGCATTGTAAAGCTCTAGTTCAGACGCAGATTCTCTGATAGTTTGGTCTATTTCGATCGCATTTTGTGGAAGCGATAAGCCTTTTTGTGTTTACCAGGTGCTCACAAGGTAGCGTAAACAGTAGGGATATTGCTGGTACAATAAAACACATCCTGGCAGCTAGAAACATGCCCTGGAAAGGCTGCTTTTGTAAGGGGGGGGGTTGTGTTTGCTCCACCCTAGTAAAAGATTAAAATAGGGCAGAAAGAAAAGAAATAAAGGGACTTGTGTGGCTAGGAACCGTCTTTTAATCCCTATGTAGCTGGGCTGCAGAAGAAGCAACAGGCGTCGTGTCACAATCACCTTTTATTATTTAGTGACAGCATAAAAAACAAGCGGCTAGATTACGAGTTGTGCGTTAGGGTAAAAAAGCAGCGTTAACAGGTCTTAACGCTGCTTTTTTACGCCCGCTGGTATTACGAGTCTTGAAGGTTTAGGGTTACTGCACACTTTTTTGGCCTTACCGCAAAACGACTTACGTAATCTTCGTAAAGTCTTTTTTCTATGGGACTTCCATAGCGCCGGTATTACGAGTCTGTCCTGGGAGGCCAAAAAGTGAGTGGTACACCCTACCCCATCAAGAGTCCAAACGCATTTAAAAGTCAGTAGTTATGAGTTTTACACTACAACGCTGTAACATAGAACTCATAACTAAAGGGCTAAAAAGTACACTAACACCCATAAACTACCTATTAACCCCTAAACCGAGGCCCTCCCACATCGCAAACACTAAAATAACATTTTTAACCCCTAATCTGCCGCTCCGGACACCGCCGCCGCCTACATTATACTTATGAACCCCTAATCTGCTGCCCCCAACATCGCCGACACCTACATTATATTTATTAACCCCTAATCTGCCGCCCCCAATTTCGTTGCCACCTACCTACACTTATTAACCCCTAATCTGCCACCCCCAACGTTGCCGCCATTATAATAAACATATTAACCCCTAAACCGCTGCACTCCCGCCTCGCAAACATTAGTTAAATATTGTTAACCCCTAATCTGCCGTCTCTAACATCACCGCCACTTACCTACATTTATTAACCCCTAATCTGCTGCCCCCAACGTCGCTGCCACTATACTAAATGTATTAACCCCTTAACCTAAGTCTAACCCTAAGATACTATACTACTAACCTGAGATACTATATCGAGCATGCAGGAAGAAGGGGGTGGGCTCTATAGCGGTGAGAAAAAAAAAGATTAAGCCCCACAGTGCCTAACCACTACCATTGTAAGAGCACAAAAGGAAAGAGCACCTCCATAGATAATGTAAAATTAAACTTTATTAGATAACATACGTTAAAATATCTATTGCAGATATAAATACATAGTGGCAAAGGTGGGAAAAATAAGGATTAATCCCTGTGACCCACTGACGCGTTATGGTTTGTATGCCGTAGTCGTAGTGTGGTCAAATGGCCTATTCCGGCCCCTTATATTTTAAAAGATACATTCTAATTGGTTTAAAACCGAAATGGGATTTAACCCTATTTTTCCTCATTCGGACATCTTCCATATGTTAAATAACACAATTCCTGCAGTAACAGAGATGAATATATAGATGATCTATTTTTGTTTTTATATTCTTAATGTCAGCTGTAACCTCTCACATCAGTCATATATATACTCATTATTTGATACCTGATACGTTTCAAATCTAATAGATACAATTCAATACATAATTTTCAATAGAACATATACAAAAGGATTTCTTCTCTTAAATAGTAAGTAAACACATAAAATTCCTGCATACATATTCTAACTTAGGAACTACTATTTACACTAACCATACTCTCACTGATCAAGAGCATTTCATAGGGCTAGTCTTGTATATTACTGTTTATTTACCACAATGTTCTCTTATTGGTTAATATTTAAAACTACAAGTATATATATGTATAAATACACATACACATCGTTGCGCAATACATATGCCCGTTTACCTACCGGACCAATAGATCACTAATTTCTCCACATAATTGGGTATGCTTACTTATTCAGTACATACAAACTTTATCTTACATAGACAAGTGAATAACTGCAAAGTTAGGACCCTATACGTGCACAACCTAATTTGGAATACTAAAGTATCATTCCCCTGATAAATATAAAACAAACAACCACAACAAAAAGGGGGGGGGTGAGAGAAAGGTGTCCCGGACACAGAGAACCAAGACACCAATGCCTATTGCCAAAAGTTAATCACATCATATTCTGAGTTTATGCCATATGGCACTCTAGTCTTTAGTCTGTGTATCCAGAACACCTCTCTTTTCCTCAAGACGGACTCCCTATCGCCTCCCCCCCTGGTATGGGGCACAACTGTCTCAATAATGGTCCACCTGAAAGAACCACTTTCTTTATTGTGATTATCCGTGAAATGTAAAACCAAATGTGTAGTTAATTTACCCAACTTTATTTTCGATAGATGCTCTCTTATCCTGTACCTGACCTCCCTTGTAGTGAGGCCCACATATTGCACCTCACAGTCTAAACATATAGCATATAGATCGAATAAGTGGCTCTACAATTAGTACAGAGTTTATGTTTAAAGAACTCTCCTGTAACACAACTCATAAAGCCCACTCTCCTGTCCAGCTTTTCACATGCTTTACACTGGAAGTTACAACACTTGTATACTCCTTTGTGTTGCAACCATGAACTTGTTCATTCCATATTAAGTTTTAATTGAGTGGAAGCCAATCTATTACCAATGGACATCCCTTTCCTAAATGCAAACCTGCATTTTTTTTGGTGTAATTTCCTCTTAGCCCATCATCTGCCTTCTGCATAGCTAATTTTTTTCTAATAATGTTACATACTTGATGAAACTGGTTACTATACTGGGTAACAAATGTAATGCCATCAAAATCTTTGTTCTTAGTGGCACTCTTAGTCTTCAGGAAATCAGACCTGTCCCTGTCATCAATACTAGAATGCGTTTGTTCAATATCAATGGGGTTATACCCCCTTTCTAATAATCTATTCGTAAGATCCTCAGCATGCTTCATATAAGAAATTCTTCCTGTACAAGTTCTCTTCAGTCTAATAAACTGACCTCTTAAACCTGATTTAAACACTCTCTCTGGGTGGTTGCTGCGTGCATGTAAAAGGGTATTGCCCAATATGGGTTTCCTAAATAGGTCAATGTCCACCTTTCCTGCTACGTCCCCCTTCAGAGTTATATCTAGATAGTTTATGCTGTCAGTACTAAACTCAAAAGTAAATTTAATCCCTAATTCATTCATGTTGAGATCCTCCACAAACTTCTCTGCCTCTGAGGGTCCCCCTCGCCATATAAAGATCAAATCGTCAATAAATCTCTGATAGTATACTATACGATCCTTCTTGAGGTATTCACCTCCAAAGATGTGGGACTGCTCCCACCATCCCATAAACAGGTATGCATAGGAGGGGCAAATTTTTCCCCCATTGCTGTCCCACATCTCTGGAGGTAAAATTCCCCCTCGAAGGCAAAGAAATTGTGGGTAAGAAGCAGCTCTGCATAATCTATCCTCATAGAGTTGATTGCTTTTTAGGAAAAAATTCAGTGCTTCCAGGCCCTTATTATGCTGTATGGATGAATATAAAGAAATGACATCCACTGTCAACCAATTGCATCCACTCTCCCATTTGACAGACTCCATCTCCAGTAACAATTGCTTTGTATCTCTCAAGTGGCTGGGTAGCTGTTTAACCACTGGCTGAAAAATTTCATCCAGCCACTGTGAGAGATGCCCAAACATTAAGTTAATGCCACTGATCATGGGTCTGCCTACTACGTTGATGAGAAATTTATGTACCTTAGGCAGGAAGTTGAAAATGGGGACAACTGGATGATCCACTAAAAGATAGTTACTGGTTTTCTCATCTAGAAAACCTGCCTCCACCCCATCCACCCCATCGTCAACTAACTGCCTATGCTCTCTTAGGAAGCGTTCAGTTGGATTATAAATCAGTTTTAAGTACTGCTGGGAATCATTCAACTGTCTCAAAGACTCACTCATAAAACATTCTCTATCCATTACAATCACTGATCCCCTTTGTTAGCCACCCTTATCACAAGTTCTTGTCGTTCTCCTAAGTTTTTGAGTGTATTCAGCTCTTTCTGTGTTAAGTTTTTCCTTTTAAAAAGTAAAAACAGGTTTATATGTGCACTAAAAAAGCTCAAGGGAATGGTGCTTTATAATTTATCCAATCTTAATTCAATGAAACTTCAAATTATGGTATAAAATGTTCACATATGATTATGCTTTATTTTAAAAATAACCTTTGTTATTCAGTTCATATATAAAATACTGTAATATACACAACTATACATACACTCTAAAAAACACTGTTACTTTAAAATATATAAATAAATTAATATGACCGGTCATATACCTATGTTTACTTATAATATGAAAAATACTTTTAATATGAAAAATACGTTTTTGAAACCACCTTTATCTTCAAATTATTGATTCTCAGATACAGGTAAGCGTCCCTTTAAATTATTGGTGCTCTGATATAGGTAAGCATCCCTTTAAATTATTGGTGCTCTGATATAGAAACGTCCTTTTAATAAAAATGATTTGATATTTTTGATATTTTTAGTGATATTTGTATAAATGGTACAAATTTGGCAATGTGGTAGTCTCTTATAGCGTGACGCTGCCTGATAGGTAGCTCACTCGGTCTTGAATTAAGTGACTGCTGTCCAAAGATTCTCTCGCTTTAGTCTTGTGTAAAAAAATCTTGATAAAGATTTTATAAAGCCGTGCAATCTTGATAAAGCCGTGCAAAAAAACGCGTCGATGGCAGAATAAAAGATTGCTGATATTAAATTCGCTCAATTTAATCTAAGGATTAAGAAGGATTCGAATGGGGGCTCTTTTTTCTTTGAAGGAAATTACTAAAACTCTGCTCAGAGTAACTACCACGGAACTACTTTCCGACTCACACATGCTGACAACAACGTCAGAGTTTGGAGACGACGACTTTTCAGAGCCACAGAGACACCTGTGCTGAGCCGGACATATGTGGAACTCCATAACCGGAGAAAGGTAAGCACAAAGAGGTGTAGTGGTCTGATATAGTGCATTTTTTTTACACAAGACTGAAGCGAGAGAATCTTTGGACAGCAGTCACTTAATTCAAGACCGAGTGAGCTACCTATCAGGCAGCGTCACGCTATAAGAGACTACCCCATTGCCGAATTTGCACCATTTATAAAAATTTCACTAAAAATATCAAAAATATCAAATCACTTTTATTAAAAGGACGTTTCTATATCAGAGCACCAATAATTTAAAGGGACGCTTACCTATATCAGAGCACCAATAATTTAAAGGGACACTTACCTGTATCTGAGCATCAATAATTTGAAGATAAAGGTGGTATTATTTATTTATATATTTTAAAGTAACAGTGTTTTTTAGAGTGTATGTATAGTAGTTGTGTATATTACAGTATTTTATATATGAAATGAATAACAAAGGCTATTTTTAAAATAAAGCATAATCATATTTGAACATTTTATACCATAATTTGAAGTTTCATTGAATTAAGATTGGATAAATTATAAAGCACCATTCCCTTGAGATTTTTTAGTGCACATATAAACCTGTTTTAACTTTTTATCTCTATTTTCTTTCTGTTTTTGGGAGCAGAAATTATGTGCTAAGGGTACTTGCGCACCATTTTAGAAATTCTTTATCACATCTGATAAGATTTTCCTTTTACCCTTATCTATACAGTAGGCTAACTGCGTGAGATCTCTTTCTACCCTTTTCTGGAATCTTTCCAAGATTTCCCCCCTTGACTGTATAGGATAAAACATAGATGCCTCTTTTAGAGAGGGTCCTCTTTCAACCATATTTCAGGTTCAGACAAGAAAGAATTCCCTTCTTTAAACAGAACCTCCAGGCCTTCTAAATCACACTCTTCTTGAAAACTAAGACCTCTGGTGCCAAATGTTTAATCTCCTTCAGAGTACATAGATGTGGACTCCCTGGTAGCATTTTCATCTTTAAAGTGTTTTCTCAGAGTCATGTTCCTTATCAGTTTGTTCACATCTATGAGTGTCTGAAAAAGATTAAAATTTTCACTTGGCACAAAACTTAGACCTAAACTCAGTATTTTTAGTTCTTCCTCATTTAACTGATGACTGGATAGGTTAATAACTGATTTTAGCTGTACTTCGTTTGAGACCTCCCCCTCCTTGGAGGAAGAGAATGAGTTACCTTTCCACCTCTTCCCCCCTCCCTTCTTGTTCTTTTGGGCGTGAGGGAAAAACCTGGGCTAGGTCTGTTCTATCCAAAGCTCCAGGGCCTATACGTGAGGTTGCTCCCTCCTGTATCTCTGTGGCCTCCCCTTGATATTTGGAATTTATACCAATTTGCTGTGTCTTTAAAATTGAAGTCCCTATTTTGGGTTTAGCCCCTAAATTTATTGGGGGATCTACATGTTCACTCTGTCTCTCACTTATCTCCCTTTCTTCTCCTGAAGTATACCCATCCCCAGAGTTTTGACCCTCAAACTGGGATTCAGCCTCACTGTCAGTGAATGTCACTCTCTTATATTGGATTTGTTTTTTTTAATACCCTGGTTGCCTTTTCCTTGTTTATTACCCTTGTTCTTATATTGATTATTATCTTTTCTATAATTATACCTCTGCTTCTTATTCCAGATATATACTTTATTTGTTTCATAGTCAATAGTATCCCTTTAGATTCCGCTAAAGTCTCCTGTAAGATTTTGTCAAATTTGGAAAATTGTAACTCACTTTTCCTCCGGTTACACTCCACCTGTAGGGAATCAATTTCATTAGACACATCATGTAACATATTTGATTTGTAATCTAACAGTAACTTAATTAATCTGAGTGAGCATTCAGACAACACTTCATTCCAATTTTTATAAAGTCTACATCCTCTACACAGGAAAGGTGGGGAACTTATTCAGCCTCAGTTCCCTTGGAATAAGTGCAGAGCTTAAATACTTCTGAAGAGTCCAGATATCCCATTTTAATCTGGTCTCTCTTAACATTAAATTTTCCATTGTTTAAAACACCATACTTAGAGAAAACAATGAGTGGTCAGTAGAAAACACATTTTCAAGGTCCATCATATCATTTACTCTATTTACTGCTGGTTGTAGCAACTAATAATGATGTAATTGCACTGTCCCTTCGCCGCTATTTTCTTCTTCCATATTCTGTGCACAATACAAAGTCCCATTTAAATGTCTGAGTGAGAGTTCCTTAACAGCAGTGCTCTAGCCTTTAGCGGGAATATATCCGCTTTTTCCAATAGACCACTTCACAGTTGGCAAGCACCTATTGTTATAGGATTTCTTTCGAACAACCTCCAAACTTCAGTAGCTTTCTGTAGTATCGCATATACACACCTCACCACTGCCTTAATACCACACAACAACGAAAAGGTAAAAACACAATCCTTTATCAGCCTCAATGGGGAAAACAAACTTACAGTCTCGGTAGTGACCTTTTGGATTTCACCTCTGTCATCCTGAGCTCTGTCCAACTCATATACCGGATTTTCAGCAGAGGCTCTACGCTGTTTGCAGATATCCAGGCTTACAACTCCGACCGCGTCTCTAACCCCTCGGCTGTGGTGTGTGACATATCCAAAGTTGTGTTCACGTGGCAGGCAGTGGGAGTAACTGCTACCGTCTGGGGATCCAATCCAACGGAGTGCTCAACAAATATATTTTTCCCACCTTTGCCACTATGTATTTATATCTGCAATAGATATTTTAACGTATGTTATCTAATAAAGTTTAATTTTACATTATATACGGTGCTCTTTCCTTTTGTGCTCTTGGATTCGTCAGAATATTTGTTCAGCACTCCGTTGGATTGGATCCCCAGTGGGTAGCAGGGAGGGATGAAGTGCTCTTGAAAGTTTGGAAATCTTTGTCTCCTTCTAGTGGCTAGGAATTGCAACTTGTGTTATGTTATGGATTGTACACTCTCACCACCATGAAAGAAAGTCCATTCACCTCATATATAGCTCAATCTGCTTCTTGCTACTGCTGAAATCAGAAGAGTAACCATAAACTGTTATAATAAATTATTTATATAGCTGCATCTACTACATCTGTTTCTTCAACAACAAACACAAGTGGCAACACACCTAGAACAAGTACAGTGACAAGTGGCAATACATCTGGAACAACTACGTCAGCTATAAGGGGAACCACATCTGGACCAAATACAATTATCACAAGTGGCCTAGAATCTGGAACAAGTATAATGACCACAAGTAGCACCACATCTGGAAAAACTACATCAGCCATAAGTGGCAACACATCTGGAACAAGTACAATATCAAGTGCCTCCATGTCTGGAACAAGAACCACCAACAAAAGCGCCACCACATCTGAAACAAGTGGCACCATATCTGGAACAAGTACAATGACCACAAGAGGCACTGCATCTGAAACAACTGCCTTAACCATAAGTGGCAACACATCTGAAACAGGTATAATGACCATAAGTGGCACTGCATCTGGAACAAGTATAATGACTACAAGTGGCACTGCATCTGGAACAACTACATCGACCATAAGTGGCACTGCATCTGGAACAGGTAGAATGATCATAACTGGCATCACACCTGGAACAAGTACAATGACCACAAGTGGCAACACAGCTGGTACAAGTACAACATTAAGTGTCACCACATCTGGTAAAAGTACACTAACCACAAGTGACACCATGTCTGGAACAACAATCAACAAAAGTGCCATCGCATCTGGAACAAGTACAATGACCACAAGTGGAACCACATCTGTAAAGATTACAACACCCAGAAATATCAATACTGGAACAGGAACATCAACTACACCTTCTGAGCAACAAATTGTATCATCTGGTCAATCAGCTGTTGGTATGTATTAATTATAAAATAACAATCACTGTACCAGTTGTTTAAAGGGACATGAAACCCAAAAATGTTATTTCATGATTCCAACAGATCATGGGATTTTAAACAACCGTCCAATTAACTGCTAATATCTTATTTGCCTTATTCTCTTGGTAACCTTATTTGAAAGCATACCTATATAGGCACAGAAGCAGCAATACATTACTGGGAGCTAGTTGCTGATTGGTGGTTGTACACACACACACTTCTTTTCACTGGTTCATCAGAGGTGTTCAGCTAGCTCCCAGTAATGCATAGCTTCTTCTTCAAGAAAGAATACCAAGAGAATTAAGCAAATTTGATAATAGAAGTAACTGATTAAAATTGTGTTTTCTATCTGAATCATTAATGAAAAGTGTGGTGTTCCATGTCCCTTTAATATTGCAACCACAACATTTACTAATGTGCTATGTAAATAATTGTTTGGTCTGATCTCTTATCCCTACAATGCAAATCTCTAAACCTGAGCCACTATGAAACATCTAGAGACATTTTTTTTATCACTATTTATTATTTAGTGACAGTGTGCAAAACGAGGCTAGCTAAATAACAGCTGCTTACGCAGGTCACTATGGGGCCTATTTACTATGGTGCGAGCGGACATGATCTGATATAGCGTATCATGTCTGCTGCACATTGATAAATGGCGACTGTGAGTGCAATGCCGTCCCCTGCAGATTTGCGTATCAATCAACCCCATCGTATTCGATCGGGTTGATTTCTGTCCGCCGCTTTAGAGCAGGACGACAAGTTATGGAGCAGCGGTCTATAGCCTCGCCAGAAACAAGGGGCATCAAGCTCCATACGGATAAATATACCCCTATGTGTTTACTCCAAGGAGGTTCTAGTCCTTACTACTATAACACTGGTACCTTGGCTTTTTTCCATTAATCCTACTATAAAAAAGGTATAAAAACAGATTTAACTTTGCACATTACGCTGCTTTCTGTATATAACATCTCACAATCACCTATATTTTTGTGTGCGTTTGTCTATTAGTGTTATAAGTATTTCCAGTGTTTTTAGAAAAGCTCACCACCTTATAGTTTGTGAGAACAAAACTGTGAGATCCGTAGTGTGAAAATGTTTACAGAATTACGCTACGATTAGAGAGACAATTTCATATTCGCCCTTGAAACGCCCATGTTCAGCCTATTTTATAAATATTTTGTACTGCTTTTTTCTACTTAAATTACGATTTACGCTGTGCATAGTTTAATACATTTATTCCTTTGTAATTTACTTACAAATTTTTCGTTTTTGATAAAATATGATTTTTGGTGAAAAATTATATTAAGATTTTTTATGTACCTTAACAAAACAATTTTCCCTGCTTATTTTTGTGTGAATCGTCCAATTATTTATTTTGTATGATGTTTAAAATACAAATTTTATTCTGCACTTGTCATACAAAAATGCAGAATACGCCCCTTAGCCAGACACCCTGTTTTCAGGGTAAAAAGTTGGCTTTAGATCATTCCAACAGGGAAATAGAAGTACTGGCGAGCATTCTTTAATAATCTTGCCAGCCCAGAAAGTTTTAGATCATTGGGCCATTAGAGAGTATGGGGCCGATTTATCATGATTCTGTCTGACATGATCCTTTTAGCGGATCATGTCCGACAGACATCGTTCTTGTGAACTGCTTGTGCAATGCTGCCCCCTGCAGATTCTGATTTTAATAAGCCCGATTGTATAGGATTGTGCGGATTGCAGACCGCAGCCTCAGACCGCTGCTTCATAACTGCTGTTTCCAGCGAGACTGAAGGCTCATGCTGAAACAGGGGCATCAAGCTCCATTCGGAGCTTGATAATTCGGCCCCATGTGTTTTTATAGACTAAGGGCCTTGTGACGGATTCCCCAGCTACCCCGTCTGGGTAGCTCCGCCAAACGGATCCTGCTTCCTCCCTGCCGACTGCAGCTATGTAGCTGGCAAGTGACCACAGCCTGTAGCCACCCCTGATGCCTGACAGCATCAGTACCCAGGGTCCCACCCTGTGGCAGACTCCAGCTACCCAGACTGGGTAGCTCTGCTTGATGATCCTTTCTCTGCCTGGAACAGGCTGGCTATGTAGCCCAGGAAAGTGATTTCTATGTAGCCCAGGAAAGTGATTTTAGCTGGAGCTCACCCAAATAACAAGACAGACTAGCCTTCAGGTGAACAAGAACTGATTTTATTGAAAACACACACTCCTTTTATACAGACAGCTCATCTTGATAAGACCCTGGACAATCCTACTATTTTCCCGCCATTCCCGCCCCTCCAGACAGCCCGGCACCACCATAGGAGCCACAGTCCCACATAATCCCAATACATATGGGTGGCGGTTTTGGGGTGATCCCAGTAGAGCAGCGGCACTTCCAGTGTGTCATTTTAAAACTCTCGGTCCCCAGATTTCACAGTCCAAAAATCAGCATGATTCGTTACTGGGCACCGGAGTTACAGTCCGTTAAATTTATGGGGTTAGGGGTGTCCAAAACTCCCGGTTCCCAAAGGAGCTCCCCTCCGGCAATTCCACCACCCCTTGTACTCCCCAGGGGCTACTAATCCCAAAAAGAGCGGAGCTCTGGGGCACATGGTTGCTGGAGCGACCTGGGTTAAAGTTAGCGGTTGCTCTGCTGTCCTGTTGCCGACCGGGAGTTCCAGGAGCCTGGCCAGCCTGAGAGGGGTTAGGTTGGTGTCCGTTGTGAGGCGGCCAACCGGGAGTTCCAGGAGCCCGGCCAGCCTAGGAGGGTTTTCCTGGTCATACAACAACTTTTCTCTGAACACAAAAACAAGCCAACACAAAGCAAACAAACAGCTTCCAGAGATGGTGGTTGCTCTGAGGAGCCCAAAACCACTGAGAAACAACAGGGGTGAGGTTGTAGGGGGGTGGGGGATAGCCTTAGCCGTCTGGTATCCGTGACATCTCCCCCCTCCAGTTTGGCAGACCAGGCTAGACCCTCCACTTCTCGGTTGCTGAGAGAGGTTATCCCATCTCTCCTGAGCTTGGGGCACCCTGGGCGGTTCCTGCTGGCGTTTATACCCTGCGCCCTGGGCGCAGGGATAGTCACAAAATGCAAAGTCCCAAACAAGTTTGCTGTTCCACAAGTTCCAGTGTCCTTAAGTTCCATGGCCAAACTGTCTCCCTCTGTGACACTCTGTTGAGTACCGGCTGACCCACCCACAAACAAAGCCAGTGCCGGTTTCCCGGCGGTATACCCACCCCAGACTGTAGGTTGAGGTTGCTCCTTGCTGGGGCAGGCAAAACTCGGGTGCCCAAACTTGTGGCACCAACTGCATGAGCGGGTACCCCCCTTGCCTGCCCCCTGATATACTCCAGGACAAGAAAAGGGTAGAGACCCTGCCAAGCTACTGAGGGGAGAGTCCGTCTGTCTCTTCTCCCGAGAAGGAGATCTACCGCTGGGGAGGGAGGTCTGCTACCTCCGCTCCATGGGAAACTGTGCTGCTGCTGGGGAGAGAGACCAACTGTCTCCTCTCCCAGAAAGGGATTCGGCCATTGGGGAGAGATATCGATACCCATCTCTCCCTGCAAGGGCTTCTCTGTAAGGGGAGGGAGGACGACTACCTCCGCTCCCAGGGGATGTCTCTGCCGCTGGGGAGAGAGACCGACTGCCTCCTCTCCCGGCTCCTGGCTCTGCTGCTGGGGAGAGAGCGACTGTCTCGTCTCACGGGAAGGGGTTCTGTTTACGGGGAGGGAGGACAACTACCTCCACTCCCAGGGGATGGCTCTGCCGCTGGGAAGAGAGACCGACTGTCTCCTCTCCCGTGAAGGGGTTCTGTTTACGGGGAGGGAGGAAGACTACCTCCACTCCCAGGGGATGGCTATGCCGCTGGGGAGAGAGACTGGCTGTCTTCTCTCCCAGCTCCTGGCTCTGCCGCTGGGGAGGGAGACCGACTGTCTCCTCTCCCATTAAGGGGTTCGGCTTACGGGGAGGGAGGACGACTACCTCCGCTCCCAGGGGATGGCTCTGCCGCTGAGGAGAGAGACCGACTATCTCCTCTCCCGGCTCCTGGCTATGCTGCTGGGGAGAGAGACCGACTGTCTCCTCTGCCGGGAAGGGGTTCTGTTTACAGGGAGGGAGGACGACTACCTCCGCTCCCAGGGGATGGTTCTGCCACTGGGGAGAGAGACCGACTGTCTTCTCTCCCGGCTCCTGGCTCTGCCGCTGGGTAGGGAGACCGACTGTCTCCTCTCCCAGGAAGGGGTTCAGCTTACGGGGAGGGAGGACGACTACCTCCGCTCCCAGGGGATGGCTCTGCCGCTGGGGAGAGAGACCGTCTGTCTCCTCTCCCAGGAAGGGATTCTGCTGCTGGGAAGAGATATCAACATCCATCTCTCCCTTGTCCAAGCCCATAAGCTCGGAGCCTGACTGCTGATCTGTATCTAGCAGCTCGTTGTCGCTTATGCTTTGTTGCCAATTCTCTAAGGCCAACCTCCATGATTCCCAGACTGCTGTATCATAGTTCCCTGCAGGCTCTGTGGCATGCTGTTTAACGCAATCTATCAGTCTTTTGTATCTCTGTTCCATCTCCAATTCCTGGCCACATACAGGGAGTGCAGAATTATTAGGCAAATGAGTATTTTGACCACATCATCCTCTTTATGCATGTTGTCTTACTCCAAGCTGTATAGGCTCGAAAGCCTACTACCAATTAAGCATATTAGGTGATGTGCATCTCTGTAATGAGAAGGGGTGTGGTCTAATGACATCAACACCCTATATCAGGTGTGCATAATTATTAGGCAACTTCCTTTCCTTTGGCAAAATGGGTCAAAAGAGGGACTTGACAGGCTCAGAAAAGTCAAAAATAGTGAGATATCTTGCAGAGGGATGCAGCACTCTTAAAATTGCAAAGTTTCTGAAGCGTGATCATCGAACAATCAAGCGTTTCATTCAAAATAGTCAACAGGGTCGCAAGAAGCGTGTGGAAAAACCAAGGCGCAAAATAACTGCCCATGAACTGAGAAAAGTCAAGCGTGCAGCTGCCAAGATGCCACTTGCCACCAGTTTGGCCATATTTCAGAGCTGCAACATCACTGGAGTGCCCAAAAGCACAAGGTGTGCAATACTCAGAGACATGGCCAAGGTAAGAAAGGCTGAAAGACGACCACCACTGAACAAGACACACAAGCTGAAACGTCAAGACTGGGCCAAGAAATATCTCAAGACTGATTTTTCTAAGGTTTTATGGACTGATGAAATGAGAGTGAGTCTTGATGGGCCAGATGGATGGGCCCGTGGCTGGATTGGTAAAGGGCAGAGAGCTCCAGTCCGACTCAGACGCCAGCAAGGTGGAGGTGGAGTACTGGTTTGGGCTGGTATCATCAAAGATGAGCTTGTGGGGCCTTTTCGGGTTGAGGATGGAGTCAAGCTCAACTCCCAGTCCTACTGCCAGTTTCTGGAAGACACCTTCTTCAAGCAGTGGTACAGGAAGAAGTCTGCATCCTTCAAGAAAAACATGATTTTCATGCAGGACAATGCTCCATCACACTCGTCCAAGTACTCCACAGCGTGGCTGGCAAGAAAGGGTATAAAAGAAAAAAATCTAATGACATGGCCTCCTTGTTCACCTGATCTGAACCCCATTGAGAACCTGTGGTCCATCATCAAATGTGAGATTTACAAGGAGGGAAAACAGTACACCTCTCTCAACAGTGTCTGGGAGGCTGTGGTTGCTGCTGCACGCAATGTTGATGGTGAACAGATCAAAACACTGACAGAATCCATGGATGGCAGGCTTTTGAGTGTCCTTGCAAAGAAAGGTGGCTATATTGGTCACTGATTTGTTTTTGTTTTGTTTTTGAATGTCAGAAATGTATATTTGTGAATGTTGAGATGTTATATTGGTTTCACTGGTAAAAATAAATAATTGAAATGGGTATATATTTGTTTTTTGTTAAGTTGCCTAATAATTATGCACAGTAATAGTCACCTGCACACACAGATATCCCCCTAAAATAGCTCAAACTAAAAACAAACTAAAAACTACTTCCAAAAATATTCAGCTTTGATATTAATTAGTTTTTTGGGTTCATTTAGAACATGGTTGTTGTTCAATAATAAAATTAATCCTCAAAAATACAACTTTCCTAATAATTCTGCACTCCCTGTATATAATCCAAATCGGCTTGCAGCCAGGGTACCCCTGAGAGACTCAGCAGGCTCCCTCGGTACTCACAAATATACTTAAGTCTCCACTCCTCCTGACTCCCAAAATCTGGGTCCTCTGCCATTAGTTCAAATAGTAATCCAGGGCCGCCATAGCCAAAGCCCTCTGTGGGGACACCATCACCCAGCCATGGCCACACTTGCATAGCATACCAGGGCCCTGTAGCTGTCATCCAGAACCATCTCCTCCTGGACCAGTCCATCCAATTCAGACAGCCATTCCACCCGGGGCTGTCCTCCCTGGCAAGGTACTCGGAACTTCCACTGGAGCCAGTAATCTTCGTCATCAGGGGAGAGGGTTGTTACTCGATAGCCCTGCTCTTGTTTAAGAGCCTCTCTCCAGAGTCATCGGCGGACAAGGTCCCTTTGTGCCAGCATGTCCCAATACGAACTAGGAATGTCCAGCTGGGCCAGCGCCTCCTCTGCTCTCTTTAGGAGCTTGGTTCCCATAGTTACCGGCTACTGTGGCACGTCTCCTCTGTCGGCAGAAACTGTGTGAAAGAAGCAGACCCCACCGCTGCCAGCCAATGTGAACGGGTCCTGCTTCCTCCCTGCCGACTGCAGCTATGTAGCTGGCAAGTGACCACAGCCTGTAGCCACCCCTGATGCCCGACAGCATCAGTACCCAGGGTCCCACCCTGTGGCAGACTCCAGCTACCCAGACTGGGTAGCTCTGCTTGATGATCCTTTCTCTGCCTGGAACAGGCTGGCTATGTAGCCCAGGAAAGTGATTTCTGTGTAGCCCAGGAAAGTGATTTTAGCTGGAGCTCACCCAAATAACTAGACAGACTAGCCTTCAGGTGAAAAAGAACTGATTTTATTGAAAACATGCACTCCTTTTATACAGACAGCTCATCTTGATAAGACCCTGGACAATCCCACTGTTTTCCCGCCATTCCCGCCCCTCCAGGCAGCCCGGCATCTCCATAGGAGCCACAGTCCCACATAATCCCAATACATATGGGTGGCGGTTTTGGGGTGATCCCAGTAGAGCAGCGGCACTTCCAGTGTGTCATTTTAAAACTCTCGGTCCCCAGATTTCACAGTCCAAAAATCAGCATGATTTGTTACTGGGCACCGGAGTTACAGTCCATTGAAGTTATGGGGTTAGGGGTGTCCAAAACCCCCGGTTCCCAAAGGAGCTCCCCTCCTGCAATTCCACCACCCCTTGTACTCCCCAGGGGCTACTAATCCCAAAAAGAGCGGAGCTCTGGGGCACATGGTTGCTGAAGCAACCTGGGTTAAAGTTAGCGGTTGCTCTGCTGTCCTGTGGCTGACTGGGAGTTCCAGGAGCCTGGCCAGCCTGAGAGGGGTTAGGCGGGTGTCCATTGTGAGGCGGCCGACCGGGAGTTCCAGGAGCCCGGCCAACCTAGGAGGGTTTTCCTGGTCATACACCAACTTTTCTCTGAACACAAAAACAAGCCAACACAAAGCAAACAGACAGCTTCCAGAGATGGTGGTTGCTCTGAGGAGCCCAAAACCACTGAGAAACAACAGGGGTGAGGTTGTAGGGGGGTGGGGGGATAGCCTTAGCCGTCTGATATCCGTGACAGGCCTGATGATCAAAGATTCTCCTGCTTGGAAAGAAATTGTAGTGCAGACTTCACAGGGGCTGAACTCACTGAATGCTCAAAGAAAAAGGGCAGAACTCTCCAGCACTGCAAGATCTTTCTTAGTTCTATATCTGAAGGAGAGACAAGCTTTCTGTTTTATATTTTAATACTTTTAGTTTTAGATCCAGCAGTGATTTTACAAATTCTGATTATGTTTTGAAAATTTCTGTGTTACTATAACAAACTTGGACCATCCTTTGTATATTTCTGTGTATCTTTTACAACTTACATTGCACTTTGTATTTTCTCTATTGTAAATTAAATCACAGCTTCAGCAAATATGCTCTGTTGATGCTAAAATACAAACTGCACAGCGGGGACACCACTGGTGACTTCCCTCACTGTGCCTTACCTGGGATAGAACTAGGGATCACAGGTTCAGAGTCTGACTTGCTCTGTTTGTGCCACTAGAGGATGTTTGCTTGCAGGAGTTTGTGGAAGAATATTATCATCAGTACATATATCTCCCAGCTCCATCCCCTCTTGGGAAGTTCTCTCTGACTACATATTGTGTACGTGTAACGTGTCTACTTACCTGCGCCAGCCTAAGCTCATCTACCATCGCCGCCGCGGACCTGAAAAATCTCGCCAAAGTTATCAATAAAGCTGTTAAAAAGCCGCGCACCAAGTACGGGGCGATGAGCAGCGGACTGTGATAGTTATCACTCATCTGATCTCGCTGCTCTTCGGCTTTTTTACAGCTTTATTGACAAGCTGTCACTAAGCACCCACACTAACTATACTGTTCTACCCCCTATACCGGCGCCCCCGGAGCCCCCCGCAACTAAATAAAGTTATTAACCCCTAAACCGCCGCTCCTAGACCCCGCTGCAACTCTTATAAATGTATTAACCCCTAAACCGCCGCTCCCGGAGCCCACCGCCACTCTAATAAACTGATTAACCCCTAAACCGCCGCTCCTGGACGCCACCTACATTATACCTATTAACCCCTATCCTGCCCCCCCTATACCGCCGCCACCTATAATAAATTTATTAACCCCTATCCTGACGATCCCGTACCCCGCCGCAACTAAATAAATTGTTTAACCCCTAAACCGCCGCTCCCGGACCACGCCGCCACCTATATTAAATGTATTAACCCCTAATCTGCCCCCCCTACACCGTCGCCACCTATAATAAATTTATTAACCCCTATCCTGCCCCCCTACACCGCCGCAACTATAATAAAATGATTAACCCCTAAACCTAAGTCTAACCCTAACACCCCCCTAACTTAAATATGAATTAAATACATCTAAATAAATATTATTCTTATTAACTAAATTAATCCTATTTAAAACTAAATACTTACCTTTAAAATAAACCCTAATATAGCTACAATATAAATAATAATTATATTGTAGCTATTTTAGGATTTATTTTTATTTTACAGGCAAATTTCAATTTATTTTAACTAGCTACAATAGCTATTAAATAGTTAATAACTATTTAATAGCTACCTAGTTAAAATAAAGATAAATGTACCTGTAAAATAAAAACTAACGTTACTAAAGTTACAATTACACCTAACACTACACTATCATTAAATTAATTATTCCTATTTAAAACTAAATACTTAACTGTAAAATAAACCCTAAGATGGCTACGATGTAATTAATAATTACATTGTAGCTATTTTAGGATTTATATTTATTTTACAGGTAGCTTTGTATTTATTTTAGCTAGTTAGACTAGTTATTAAATAGTTATTAACTATTTAATAACTACCTAGCTAAAAGAAATACAAAATTACCTGTAAAATAAATCCTAACCTAAGTTACAAATAAACCTAACACTACACTATCATTAAATTAATTAAATAAATTACCTACAAATAACTACAATTAAATACAATTAAATAAACTAACTAAAGTACAAAAAATAAAAAATAAAAAGTTACAAACATTTAAAAAATATTACAACAATTTTAAGCTACTTACACCTAATCTAAGCCCCCTAACAAAATAACAAAGCCCCCCAAAATAAAAAAAATTCCCTACCCTATTCTACATTAAATAGTTAACAGCTCTATTACCTTACCAGCCCTTAAAAGGGCCCTTTGCGGGGCATGCCCCAAAGAATTCAGCTCTTTTGCCTGTAAAAAAAAAATACAACCCCCAACATTAAAACCCACCACCCACATACCCCTAATCTAACCCAAACCCCCCTTAAATAAACCTAACACTACCCCCTGAAGATCATCCTACCTTTAGCCGTCTTCAGCCAGCCGACCACCGATGGAACAGAAGAGGAGATCCGCAGTGGCCGAAGTCTTCATCCAAGGGGCGCTGAAGAAGTCTTCCATCCGATTGAAGTCATCATCCAGGCAGCGTCTTCAATCTTCATCCATCCGGAGCGGAGAGGAGCCATCTTCAGACGAGCCGACGCGGAGTCATCTTCTTCCACCGACGACTGAACGACGAATGACGGTTCCTTTAAGTGATGTCATCCAAGATGGCGTCCCTCGAATTCCGATTTGCTGATAGGATTCTATCAGCCAATCGGAATTAAGGTAGGAAAAATCTGATTGGCTGATTAAATCAGCCAATCAGATTGAAGTTCAATTGGATTGGCTGATCCATTCAGCCAATCAGATTGAGCTCGCATTCTATTGACTGTTCCGATCTGATCTGGATGGATGAAGATTGAAGATTGAAGACGCCGCCTGGATGATGACTTCAATCGGATGGAAGACTTCTTCAGCACCCCTTGGATGAAGACTTCGGCCGCTGCGGATCTCCTCTTCTGTTCTATCGGTGGTCGGCTGGCTGAAGACGGCTAAAGGTAGGATGATCTTCAGGGGGGTAGTGTTAGTTTTATTTACGGGGGGTTTGGGTTAGATTAGGGGTATGTGGGTGGTGGGTTTTAATGTTGGGGGGGTTGTATTTTTTTTTACAGGCAAAAGAGCTGAATTCTTTGGGGCATGCCCCGCAAAAGGCCTTTTTAAGGGCTGGTAAGGTAATAGAGCTGTTAGCTATTTAATGTAGAATAGGGTAGGGAATTTTTTTATTTTGCGGGGCTTTGTTATTTTATTAGGGGACTTAGATTAGGTGTAAGTAGCTTAAAATGGTTGTAATATTTTTTAAATGTTTGTAACTTATTTTTTTTATTTTTTGTAACTTAGTTTATTTAATTGTATTTAATTGTAGTTGTTTGTAGCTAATTTATTTAATTAATTTAATGATAGTGTAGTGTTAGGTTTAATTGTAACTTAGGTTAGGATTTATTTTAAAGGTAATTTTGTATTTCTTTTAGCTAGGTAGTTATTAAATAGTTAATAACTATTTAATAACTATTCTAACTAGCTAAAATAAATAAAAAGTTACATGTAAAATAAATATAAATCCTAAAATAGCTACAATGTAATTATTAATTACATTGTAGCTATCTTAGGGTTTATTTTACAGGTAAGTATTTAGTTTTAAATAGGAATAATTAATTTAATGATAGTGTAGTGTTAGGTGTAATTATAACAGGTTAGTTTTTATTTTACAGGTAAATTTCTCTTTATTTTAAATAGGTAGCTATTAAATAGTTATTGTACCTAGTTAAAATAAATTGAAATTTGCCTGTAAAATAAAAATAAATATTAAAATAGCTACAATATAATTATTATTTATATTGTAGCTATATTAGGGTTTATTTTAAAGGTAAGTATTTAGTTTTAAATAGGATTAATTTAGTTAATAAGAATAATATTTATTTAGATGTATTTAATTAATATTTAAGTTAGGGGGTGTTAGGGTTAGATTTAGGCTTAGGGGTTAATAATTTTATTATAGTTGCGGCGGTGTAGGGGGGGCAGGATAGGGGTTAATAAATTTATTATAGGTGGCGACGGTGTAGGGGGGGGAAGGATAGGGGTTTATAAATTTATTATAGGTGGCGACGGTGTAGGGGGGGCAGATTAGGGGTTAATAAATTTATTATAGGTGGCGACGGTGTAGGGGGGGCAGGATAGGGGTTAATAAACTTATTATAGGTGGCGACGGTGTAGGGGGGGCAGATTAGGGGTTAATACGTTTAATATAGTTGGCGGCGGGGTCCGGGAGCGGCGGTTTAGGGGTTAATAAGTTTATTAGAGTGGCGGTGGGCTCCGGGAGCGGCGGTTTAGGGGTTAATAAGTTTATTAGAGTGGCGGTGGGCTCTGGGAGCGGCGGTTTAGGGGTTAACATATTTATTATAGTTGCGGCGGGGTCTAGGAGTGGTGGTTTAGGGGGTAATACATTTATTTAGTTGCGGCAGTGTAGGGGGGGATAGATTAGGGGTGTTTAGACTCGGGGTACATGTTAGGGTGTTAGGTGTAGACAGCTCCCATAGGAATCAATGGGATGTCAGGCAGCAGCGAACATGAACTTTCGCTATGGTCATACTCCCATTGATTCCTATGGGATCCGCCGCCTCCATGGTGGCGGATTGAAAACCAAGCACGCTGGGCCGGAAAAGTGCCAAGCGTACCTGCTAGTTTTTTGATAACTAGCAAAAGTAGTCAGATTGTGCCGAACTTGTGTGCAGAACATCTGAAGTGACGTAAGAATCGATCTGTGTCGGACTGAGTCCGGCGGATCGAAGCTTACGTCACTAAATTCTACTTTTGCCGGTGTGTAGGGCTTGATAACTAAGGCAAATCAGCCTCATCACAAATACGCTGTGGAATTCCAGCGTATTTGAGGTTGACGGCTTGATAACTAGGGGCCTGTGCCTTTACTCCTTGCTCTGGCATTAGAGTCTTGGCTGTTCCTGCTTCCTGTTTATTGCTGTTTTTTTCTGCTGGTGACATTGCCTATTTAAATTCTTGCTGCCTTCCTTTGAACCTTGGACTGTTCTGACCTTCTTTCTGCATTTGATACAGTTACTACTATTGCTTGGATTTTCCTGTTACAGGTTCCCAGCTCCAGTACCTTATTGCCTGCTGTACCTTTTTGTTTATCGTTTCTCCAGCACTGCCTTTGTCTGCTGCTAGCAGCCTGTTTTCAGCAGCCTCATATCCCTTTGTTTGTCCCACAAGCGGTCACTCTCTTCTTTTACTTGACCCAGAAGCGGGCACTAACCTTTGCTTAGCTCAGAAGCAGGCATTCACTTTTGCTTAGCCCAGAAGTGGGCACTATCTTCTTTTGCTTGGCACAGAAGTGGGCACTCACCTTTGTTTAGCCCAGAAGCGGGCACTCACCTTTGTTTAGTCCAGAAGCGGGCACTCAACTTTGCTTAGCCCAGAAGTGGGCACTACTGTCCTTGGCTCTAAAGTGGGCCTTTCAGTACTTGGCTCTTGTCTGTCTGAACTTGCACCTGAGCATCAGCTACACTGCTTTGTACAGTTTTCTTCTTTTAATTCTCGCTTGTACCTGTTTCCCAGTATAAACTATTTCTGGACATCATTTGCTATTTGCCAGTGTAACTTTATTCTAAAAACAGGATGGTTGTATATATTTGAGTCTCCAATCTATTGCTATACAATCATCCCAGTTTCCTGCTAACCCTGCTATTGGGCTCCATCCTGGGCTGAACAGGGGAGTTCCCAGGGTATGTCTGAAGATCTCTCACAGTTGTTGTGAAATAATGTAAACATTTTAAACAATCTGATCTCACTGAATTATCCTGCCAGCTGTATGCAGGTAAGGTTTGCTCAAATTTCACAATACACTTATTTTAACAGACAGAAAAGTAATATATACTAAAATATAGGCAAAAGCAACTTAAATTGAAGTGAAAATATTTCAGTTTAATTTGTATTTTCTGCAAACTGAGACTTGTGGCCTTTTTATCTAAAGGTCTCTGGGCTGGGGAGATTATTTAAGAATGCTCTTCAGTACTTCTATTTTCCTGATGGAATTATATAAAGCCACTTTTTACTCTGAAAATAGGGTGTCTCGCTATGGGGTATATACTGCATTTTCGTATGGGAAGGAGATGCATACATTACAAGTGAACAATTAATATTGTAATTTTAAAAATCATACAAAATAAATAATTGAATCATTCACACATAAATATGCAGGGGGGAAATGTGTCAAAAATCATAAGAAAAGTTTCACCAGAAATCGTATTTTATCAAAAATGTAAAATTTGTTAGTAAATTACACAGGAATAAATCGTATTAAATAAGTACAGCATATGTCTTAATTTAAGTACACTGGATGTGCACAAAATACATAGAAATTCGTACTTACAAGCTTAACTGTTGTTTTATCGTAAAATGGGCTGAACATGGGTATTCCACGGGCGTGTATGAAATTTTCTCCTAAATCCAAACATAATTATCTAAACATTTCCGCCCTTCAAATCACACTGTTTTTTCTTGCAAACTAAAAGGTGGAGAGGATGTGACAAAGGGGCCTATCTATCAAGTCTTCAGACTCGCCAGAAACAGCAGTTATGAAGCAGCGGTCACAAAGACCACTGCTCCATAACCCTGTCCGCCTGCTCTGAGCAGGCGGACAGGAATCGCCAGAAATAAACCCGATCGAGTATGATCGGGTTGATTGACACCCCCCTGCTGGCGGCCGATTGGCTGCGAGTCTGCAGGGGGCGGCATTGCACCAGCAGCTCTTGTGAGCTGCTGGTGCAATGCTGAATACGGAGAGCGTATTGCTCTCCGCATTCAGCAAGGTCTTGCAGACCTGATCCACAGTGTCAGATCAGGTCCGCAAGACCTTTCTTAAATAGGGGCCAAAATATGTAAAATACTGAACACCCTAAAATATAGGTGATTGTAAGATTCTTTATGCAGAACGTCTGCATTATAACTTCTCTCCCAATTAGAGAATCAGGCCAGAATTCTTCTGGGAAACTGAAGCTGTCAGTTTTTCAGTTATTTAAAAAGAATAAATAAAAAAAGGCAATGTAATTTGTAAAAGATACACATAAACATACAAAGCATGAGCAGAAGTTGTTAAAGTTACACAGAAACTGGGAAAGCATAATCAGAATTTCTAAAATCACAATCCTAAATACACTGATGTATAAAAAGTAAAATACAAAATAGAAAGTGCAAAGTTTGAATGTAATAAAACTTAATCTGGATTGTAAAATAATATAAAATGCAAAGCAGAACTCATATCATGCAGCATTGCATTGGGCTTGTCTCTCTTTCACATACAGAAATGCAGGGATTTCCCCTTGGAGAAGACGTATAGTAAAATCTGCCTTTTGAGAATTTCACAAGGGATCTTGCAGTGCTTGAGAATCATTTTAGATCATCTCACGTGAGTGGAGAGGTTTGTATCATCAAGCATTTAGTGCTATAAGAAAAAGGGCAGAACCTGGAAGTTTCAGAGAGCTGAGCGATGCCTTCTATAAATCTCTCCGCTCAGATGAGATAATCTAAAATTATCCTCCAGCACTGCGAGATCTCTCACAATATCCTAGACAGACAAGTTTTGTTCTCTAAGGGGTGTTCTTTGCATTTCTGTATGTATGTATAGTGTAAATACTCTGCATGCTGATTTTCATATCTTTCGATGAATGACAGTTCTATTTACCAGTTAAATCGCTCACTTTTTTGAGCAGACCGGATGCTGGTTTGAAAATTTTCAGCAAGGATTAATTTATATTTTATATTTTCCCTCTTTGTTGTTACTATTTTTCAATATTTCCATTGAGGGATTTGTAAATTATGGGCTTGTTTAACATCCTTTTAATGTTATCCTTTGCTGACAATCAAACCACAATTAACCCTAACTGTGATCCTCTCCCATAGAAACCTTCCCATGGTCTTGTCTAAACCTGAAACATATGGGATAATAAGTGTGCCATACTATTGGAACAAAAACAGCACAACTAAATAAGTTTAAAGGGACAGTCTACACCTTAGTCATCGTAAAGTCTTAGCTTAGATAAAGCTGCAAATAGTCTTTTTAACCCCTTACTATATCATGCACTAGGAGGGGAGCATTAAAAAGGTTATTTTAAAATTACTTTTGTTTCTGGTCATGATCTGGGCTACATCTATGCACTCTGCCGAATAGCATTGACAGTCTGTTGAATCCAACTAGTGAGTTTTTTGTAACTAGTGAAGCCTTTAATGCAGCCCAGATCAAGATGACATAAGTGGGCGGAGCTTGGCAGCCATTTTAAAGTGACCAGAAACAATAGTCATTTTAAAATAACTTTTTTACTGGTACTGCTGCATGTTATAAAAAGGGTTGCAGGAGGATATTTGCAGCTTAAAGGGACATTAAACACTTTGAGATGGTAATATAAAATGATGAATCAGATAAATAAATAAAACGCTGCAATATACTTTTATTATTTATTTTGTCCCCTTTTCCTGTAATTCCATTCTGAAATTGTGAGGTTTTCAGTTTCTATAAGAAATGGAAGTGCAGAACACTGTTATATTCCACACAGCCATTGACTGAACACTCTAGTGACCTATTTATAACTGTCCCTAATTGACCACAGCAGAGAAGATAACCTCAGTTACAACATGGCAGCTCCCAGTGTTTTATAGACACAAAGAGGCCAATTTATTAAAGGTCTTGCGGACCTGATCCGACAGTGCGGATCAGGTCCGCAAGACCTCGCTGAATGCGTAGAGCAATACTCTCTCCGTATTCAGCATTGCACCAGCAGCTCACAAGAGCTGCTGGTGCAATGCCGCCCCCTGCAGACTCACAGCCAATCGGCCGCCAGCAGGGGGGGTGTCAATCAACCCAATCGTATTTGATCGGGTTGAATTCCAGCGGTTCCTGTCCGCCTCATCAGAGCAGGCAGACAGGGTTATGGAGCAGCTGCTACATAACTGCTGTTTCTGGCGAGTCTGAAGACTCGCCAAAAACACGGCCCTTCAAGCTCCGTTCGGAGCTTGATAAATGGGCCTCTAAAACTTTACACTTATTTTGACAATATTTAAACAGCTAATGAAACTTTAAAAATACATCTATATGTTATTCTCATACTAATCTTTTATTTGAATGCATCATTGTATCTAGCATTTATTTAGTGATTAATATCCCTTTAACCTAAAGTAATAATTTAAGATGACTAAGATGTAGATTGTCCCTTTAAGTATTTTGTTCCTTTCTTAAAGGGACATAATACTCATATGCTAAATCACTTGAAACTGATGCAATATAACTGTAAAAAGCTGACAGGAAAATATCACCTGAGAATCTCTATGTAAAAAAGGAAGATATTTTACCTCACAATCTCCTCAGCTCAGCAGAGTAAGTTCTGTGTAAAAAGTTATACTCGGCTGCTCCCAGCTGCAGGTAAAAATAAAAAAAGGGAAGAAATGAACAGCAGCCAATCAGCATCAACAGTGCTGAGATCATGAACTATTTTACTGTGATCTCATGAGATTTCACTCAACTCTCATGAGATTACATAGTAAACTTTTGTAAACTGAATAGGGAAATGTCAGGGCTTTTTCCCTGATCTGTTTGCCATGTGCTGCTGGCAGCCATTTTACTCACCTCTCTTCCTGACTCTGGTGCAAACTGTGTGATGCTGCTCATTTCCTGCACTTCCTTTTATGGCCGGACTGGTGTACATCATCCGTGTGAGACAGGATGCAGTCTCAGAATTGTGATGTTATCACTTATTATTTAAAGGGCCTCTGTTCAGTATGCTTTGCCCTTATGTTGTCTCCGACCTGTTTGTGAGAGCTCCTGTTTATTACCTGGCTGTCTGACGTCCCTCCTGGTTCCTGATCCCTGGCTTGTTCCTGACTCTGCTGTTCTCCTTGTCCCTGATTCTGGCTCGTCTGACTATTTGCTTTGGCTCCTGACTCGGCTCGTCTGACTACCAGTTCTGGTTTGATTCCTGGCTTGTTCTTTGACTTGTGGACTTTTTATTATTTTTTGCTATTAATAAAGGTGTGATTATTTTTGCACTTCTTGCTCAGTCTGATTCCTGGCACCCTGACATTACACAAGGGACATGAATCCTGATGGTGCTAATAATCCACCTTTACCTGCCATCATTTCCAGGATGGATGAACAGGATCACCGTTTGGATCAATTTGCACTATCCCTGCAAACCCTGCTGACTCACACTGCACATTTGGACCAAAGTGTCCCGCAAGTTATGGCTGCTCCTGTTTCCGCTGCTGCACTTAGTCCTATCAGGAGCATGTCCAGTTCTGCACCTTTACCTCAGTGATATGGAGGCGATCCTAATCAGTGCAGAGGGTTTTTGAACCAGATGGGCATTTACTTTGAGATGTTACCTCAGGCGTTTCCCTCTGACAGAGCTAAGGTGGGATTTCTCATCTCGTTACTCTCTGACACAGCTCTTGCCTGAGCTAATCCCTTGTGGGAGACTAATAAACCTGTGATTTCAAATTACCCTGAATTTGTGGCCTCCTTTCGAAAAGGTATTTGATGTTCCGGCTCACTCCTCCTCTGCTGCTAAACGACTCATGTTCATTCAGCAAGGTACAAAATCTGTTGCTTAGTATGCCATTGAGTTCCGTACGCTTGCCGCAGATGTAGGTTGGAACAATGAAGCCCTTGTTGACGCCTTCTTTCATGGGCTTTCTGATGCGATTAAGGACGAAGTTGCTGCCAGAGATTTACTAGAAGATCTCAAGGCATTGGTGTCTTTTTTGATCCTAATTGACATCAGACTAAATGAGAGGCCCTCTTTCAAGGAGCGCTTGCGGAAGACTCCTGTTCCGTTGTCTCCTACGTGTTTGTTCCCACCCATGACTCCCTCTCCTCCCATGCCTCCTGGTCAGGGATAGGCAAGGTGTCTGTACACGGACACTGGTGTCCGTGACTAGCCCTTGCAGTGTCCGCCACAACCTTAGTATATCTTTTCTTTCTGATTAAATAATAGGAATAAAAAAAATATGTAGTGTGAATAAAGTTTGTGGCTTGTCAAGAGACTGCTAGCGATATTGGGTGATAAGTTATGGAATAAATAAAGCCTGAGTGAAATACTGGATGTGTATCTGTCTTTGTATAGAGCTGGGTGTTATTATACAGATGCAGATACCACTGATCCTATAACCAGCCCTCCTCTGGCTATACCCATGTGCCAGTGTCACTACTGTGTCATTATATAGGGTTGGGTGTTATTATACTCATGCAGATACCACTGATTCTATAACCAGCCCTTGTCTGGCTATACGCATGTGCCAGTGTCACTACTGTGTCTTTGTATAGAGCTGGGTGTTATTATACAGATGCACAGTAGTGACACTGGCACATGCGTATAGCCAGACAAGGGATGGCTATAGAATCAGTGGTATCTGCATGAGTATAATAACACCCAACACTATATAATGACACAGTAGTAACACTTGCTCATGGGTATAGCCATAGGAGGGTTGGTTATAGTATCAGTGGTATCTGCATCAGTATAATAACACCCAGTACTATATGATGACACAGTAGTGACACTGGTACATGGGTATAGCCAGAGGAGGGCTGGTTATAGGATCAGTGGTATCTGCATCAGTATAATAACACCCAGCACTATATAATGACACAGTAGTGACACTGGCACATGGGTATAGCCAGAGGAGGGCTGGTTATAGGATCAGTGGTATCTGCATCAGTATAATAACACCAAGCACTATACAAAGACACAGTAGTGACACTGGCTCATGGGTATAGCCAGAGGAGGGCTGGTTATAGGATCAGTGGTATCTGCATCAGTATAATAACATCAAGCGCTATAAAATAATGTTTTTAATTTCAAATGTACCTTGGTGTCCTTCACTAAGGTCTGTACTTTGGAAAATGTCCGCCACAACCTTTGTCTGTGCCTATCCCTGCTCCTGGTCCCGAGTCACCAGGTACTGCTGAGCCGATGCTGTTGTGATTCACGCGTCTCTCCTCGGCGGAGAGGGCCTTTAAGAGGAGGGAGGAGCTCTGCCTCTATTGTGGGTTACAGGGCCACCTTTTCAAGTCTTGTCCTACACGGCCGGGAAACGCTCATACCTAAGGTCCTGTCGGAGCAGACCTTGAGTGGTTTATCCTCATCCCTGGAACCGCTAAAGGAGAAACCTTTGGTCATGGTTGTCCTTTCCTGGGTGGACTCCTCCATAGTCACCCAGGCTCTTGTTGACTCCGGTGCTGCGGGCTATTTCATTGACAGTGCTTTTGTATCAAAGCACTCCATTCCTGTTTTGCCTGCTTGCTATTGAGGCCATTGATGGCAGGCCCCTTCAGCCCGCACTTGTTACTCACGAAACTGCTCCGTTAACAATGGCTGTTGGGGCTCTCCATTTTGAAACCCTCCAGTTCCAGGTGATAAACTCTCCGCATTTTCCGTTTATTCTGGGTTATCCTTGGCTCCAAAAGCATAATCCCAGTCTCGACTGGTGCAGGTCCGAAATTTTGTCGTGGTCTCCACAATGTATTTCCACTTCTCTTCGGAAACCAGTTAAAGTCTTGTGCACGTCTTCAGTATCTCAATTGTCAGAGGAGTACCAAGAGTTCCTAGATGTTTTTGACAAGGTGCCTCCCGGTACGTTGCCTCCTCACCGGTCTTACGATTGTGCCATAGACCTGCAACCCGGAGCCATTCCTCCTCGGGGCCGGGTTTACCCTCTGTCTGTTGCGGAGAATTGTGCTATGGAGGAGCATGTTGCTGATGCTCTGTCTCGGGGGATCATCCGCAAATTCTGCTCTCCTGCAGGGGCTGGCTTCTTCTTTGTGAAAGAAAGGGTGGCGAGTTAAGACCATGCATCGATTATAGGGGTCTTAATCGTCTTACCATTCAGAATGCTTACCCTATTCTGCTCATTACGGAACTCTTTGACCTCCTCAAGGGAGATACTTTACTAAACTTGATTTGAGAGGAGCGTACAATATCATTAGGATCAAGGAGGGCCACGAATGGAAAACAGCATTTAACACCAGGAGCGGGCATTATGAGTATCTTGTAATGCCCTTTGGCTTATGTAATGCTCCTGCTGTTTTTCAGGAATTTATTAATAATGTCCTACGAGATATGTTGCAACAGTGTGTTGTGGTGTACTTAGACAACATCCTCATACACTCACCCACACTTGAGGCTCATCGTTCTGATGTTACACGGGTTCTTCAGAGACTACGTGAGAACGGCCTTTTTTTGTATACTCGAGAAATGTGAGTTCCATCAGACTCAAGTAACCTTCCTAGGTTATGTTATCTCTGTTGCAGGGTTCTCCATGGATCCTGACAAGTTATCTGCAGTTCTGCAGTGGCCTCGCCCAGTTGGTCTTCGGTCTATTCAACATTTTGGGGGGTTCGCCAATTACTATAGAAAGTTTATTAAAAACTTTTCTTCCTTGGTCAAACCTATCACAGACATGACCCGTAAAGAGAATGATCCACTCCATTGGTCACCTACTGCCATTAAGGCCTTTGATAGTCTTAAGACTGCCTTTGCTGCCACTCCAGTTCTGGCTCATCCTAACCCTGTCCTGCCTTTCGTTCTTGAGGTCGATGCGTCTGAGACTGGAGTAGGTGCCGTCTTGTCTCAACGTCCTATGCCTAACGGTTCTTTTTATCCATGTGGTTTCTTCTCTAAGAAATTGGTGACAGGGAGTTACTGGCCATAATTTTGGCACTCAAGGAATGGAGGCATCTTCTCGAGGGTACTAGCGTGCCAGTGCTCATTCTTACTGACCACAAGAATTTAACTTATCTATCTGAAGCAAAACGTTTGTCACCCCGACAGGCCAGATGGGCGCTATTTTTGTCTTGGTTTAATTATGTTGTCTCCTACCTGCATGGTAGTAAGAATCTTAGGGCTGATGCCCTGTCTCGACAGTTTTCGCCTCTGTCCAAGGAGGAGTCTGTACCTACTCCAGTTATACCTCCTGACCATATTTTGGCTACCATACGTACTAATTTGACTTCTCCCTTGGGGGAGGAGATCCTGGCTGCACAAACCAATGCTCCTCCTGAGAAACCTAGTGTTAAGTGTTCTGTTCCTGAGAATCTTCAAACTAAACTTTTGCAAACTTACCCCTATCCTAAAGCCGCAGGTCACCCAAGCAAGAACCAAATGATTTGGTCTGTCACTCGACAATTCTGGTGGCCAGCTCTTTGTTCTGATGTCGCTGCTTATGTTGCCTCCTGCTCAGTTTGTGCAAAGAATAAGACTCCTTGACGTCTTCTTGTGGGTCTTCTTCAACCTATTGCTAATGGTGAGCGTCCTTGAACACATCTTCCATGGACTTCATTGTCGAGCTCCCTGTTTCCAATGGCAATACTGTTATCCTTATGGTGGTTGACCGTTTTTCTAAAATGTCACATTGCATTCCCTTGAAGAAGTTGCCTATAGCTCAGGAGCTTGCTTCAATGTTTGCCCGGGAGGTCTTCCATTTACATGGGTTACCCAAGGAGATAGTGTCGAACCAGGGTAGCCAGTTTGTCTCAAGATTTTGGTGTTCCTTTTGTGCTCAAATGGGGATCCAGCTTTCCTTCTCCTCTGCATATCACCCTCAATCCAATGGGGTTGCAGAATGGTCTAATCAAGCTCTGGAACAGTTCCTCCGTTACTATGTCTCAGATCACCACAATAATTGTTCTGAACTGTTACCTTGGGCAGAGTTTGTTTGTAATAGTGCTATTAATGCTTCCTCTAAGTTATCATTCATGGTGATTTATGGGTTTCAACCATCTTTGTTGCCCGATTCATTCATGTCTCAGGGTATTCCAGCTTTGGAGGAGCATCTCTGGCAACTCTGTTCCACGTGGGTGCAAATTCAGGATTGCCTTCATTGTTCTATGCAGCGCCAAAAGTTCCAGGCTGATCGTAGGCATCTGCTCGCGCAACTTGAACCTTCGTGTGCCTTCCAATAAACTGGCTCCCCGTTATGTTGGTCCTTTTCGAAATCTCAGACGGGTCAATCCTGTCGCCTATGCTCTTGACCTTCCTCCTGCAATGCGCATCTCCAATGTTTTTCATGTCTCCCTCTTGAAACCATTGGTTTGTAATCGGTTTACCACTGTGTTGTCTCGTCCCCGCCCTATCTTTGTTGACAACCATGAGGAGTATGAGGTCAGCAGCATTATTGACTCTCGTATATCCAGGGGCTGCATACAGTATTTGGTCCACTGGAGGGGCTACGGTCCGGAGGAGCGTTCATGGGTTCCCTCCTCTGATGTTCATGCTCCCGCCCTCCTCCGTGCCTTTCATGCCCGTTTCCCCAATAAGCCTTTTGTCCTCCCGTGGGGGAGGGGTCATTAAGGGGAGGGTACTGTCAGAGTTTTTTCCCTGATCTGTTTGCCATGTGCTGCTGGCAGCCATTTTACTAACCTCTCTTCCTGACTCTGGTACATACTGTGTAATGCTGCTCATTTCCTGCACTTCCTTTTATGGCCAGGCTGGTGTACATCATCCTTGTGAGACAGGATGCAGTCTCAGAATTGTGATTTCATCACTTATTATTTAAAGGGCCTCTGTTCAGTATGTTTTGCCCTTGCGTTGTCTCAGACCTGTTTGTGAGAGCTCCTGTGTCTTACCTGGCTGTCTGACGTCCCTCCTGGTTCCTGATCCCTGGCTTGTTCCTGACTCTGCTGTTCTCCTTGTTCCTGATTCCGGCTCGTCTGACTATTCGCTTTGGCTCCTGACTCGGCTCGTCTGACTACCAGTTCTGGTTTTGATTCCTGGCTTGTTATTTGACTTGTGGACTTTTTATTATTTTTTGCTATTTATAAAGGTGTGATTATTTTTGAACTTCTTGTCTCAGTCTGATTCCTGGTACACTGACAGGAAAGAACATAAGTGTGCACGAGGCTCGCTCCCTTGCCTGTCCCGGGACAGACATACTGATTTGCTGCTTAAAGTCCTTTACAATGGACATTAGGACATTTTGAGGTAAAATATCTTTCTTTTTTACATAGAGATGTTCAGGTGATATTTTCAAGTCAGCTTTTTACAGCTATGCTGCATCACTTTCAAGTGTTTCAACATTTGTGTATCATGGCCCTTTAACTTAGTGAGGAGTTATAAGCTCATTGTTATCCTGATGTTAACGTCACTAACATGTATAGATTAAATTAACAATAAAAAATTAAGAGCTTGTCACCACTAAATGAACAGCTATCCTCTATTACTCTGTAATATTTTGTTTCTTTTTCTTTCTGGAAGGTGCAAGTAACAACAATGAATCCATGCCTGCGTATGGCATCGCCCTGATTGTCATGTTTGCTGTGTTTCTGTGCTTGATCCCAATACTGTGCATTATAGTAAGTAACTGATTACAGGTTTTGATTTTGAGATGAATGGTATAAATAAATACATTTATAAATGTAAAGAAAAATAATCACCCCAATTTAAACATGTAAAAGCTGTTTACATTTAAACTGTAACAATACAACAGACAGTATCAGCATACTTCCTACTAATGTTCATTGGCTGATATGTGCTTCCTGCTATTACTCATCAGCTGATAGGTGCTTCCTGCTAATGCTCATCAGCTGATAGGTACTTCCTGGTATGTCCTGCTAATGCTCATCAGCTGATAGGTGCTTCCTGGAACTTCCTGCTAATGCTCATCAGCTGATAGGTGCTTCCTGGAACTGAACCTACTGCTAATGTTCATCAGCTGATAGGTGCTTCCTGGAACTTCCTGCTAATGCTCATCAGCTGATAGGTGCTTCCTGGTACTTCCTACTACTACTCATCAGCTGCTAGGTGCTTCTAGATACTTCCTGCTAATGCTCATCAGCTGATAGGTGCTTACTGGTATTTCCTGCTAATGCTCATCAGCTGATAGGTGCTTCCTGGTACTTCCTGCTAATGCACATCAGCTGATAGGTGCTTCCTGGTACTTCCTGCTACTACTCATCAGCTGCTAGGTACTTCCTGCTAATGCTCATCAGCTGATAGGTGCTTCCTGGTAGTTCCTGCTACTGCTCATCAGCTGCTAGGTACAACCTGCTAATGCTCATCAGCTGATAGGTGCTTCCTGGTACTTCCTGCTAATGCTCATCAGCTGATATGTGCTTCCTGCTACTACTCATCAGCTGAGAGGTACTTCATGCTAATGCTCATCAGATGAGATACGTCATGCTAATGCTCATCAGCTTCTTGTAGATTCTCCCTAATAATGCTCATCAGCTGATTGGTGCTCAATGCTAATGCTTATCAGCTGCTTATAGATTCTTCCTAATAATGCTCATCAGCTGAAAGGTGCTTCCTGCTAATGTTCATCAGCTGATTGGTGCTTGCTGATAATACTCATCAGGTGATAGGCACTTCCTGCTGATATTCATCAGCTGATAGGTGCTTCCTGGTACGTCCTGCTACTGCTCATCAGCTGTTAGGTACTTCCTGCTACTGCTCATTAGCTGTTAGGTACTTCCTGCTAATGCTCATTAGCTGATAGGTACTTTCTACTAATGCTCATTAGCTGATAGATACTTCCTACTAATGCTCATTAGCTGATAGATACTTCCTTCTAATGCTCATTAGCTGATAGATACTTCCTACTAATGCTCATTAGCTGATAGATACTTCCTACTAATGCTCATTAGCTGATAGGTACTTCCTACTAATGTTTATTAGCTGATAGATACTTCCTACTAATGCTCATTAGCTGATAGATACTTCCTTCTAATACTCATTGGCTGATAGGTACTTCCTACTAATGCTCATTAGCTGATAGGTACTTTCTACTAATGCTCATTAGCTTATAAGTACTTCCTACTAATGCTCATCAGCTGATAGGTACTTCCTGATAATGCTCATCAGCTGATATGTACTTCCTGCTAATGTTCATCAGCTGATAGATACTTCCTTCTAATGCTCATTAGCTGATAGGTACTTCCTACTAATGCTCATTAGCTGATAGGTACTTTCTACTAATGCTCATTGGCTGATAGGTACTTCCTACTAATGCTCATTAGCTAATAGGTACTTTCTACTGATGCTCATCAGCTGATAGGTACTTCCTGCTAATGGTCATCAACTGATAGATATTTACTTATATGCTATGTGCTTCCTGCTAATGCTCATCAGCTTATAGGTACAAGTTCTCGTTGTACAAGTGGAAATACACAATTAACACTGCAGTATTAATTTAAGTGTAAATTTAAACAGTTTTTACTTTATATTTTTCAGGCAAAAAAAACACCATGCTTAAATGTTGCTTTTTCATATGGATGACAGAGTACAATATTAACTTATAGTAGGACTTTTAAAAATGACAATATCTACTACAGAAGGTTCTCAAAGCAGGTTATAGCAATATGATCCCTCATGACTATTCAGCACTAATATATACAGGGAGTGCAGAATTATTAGGTAAATGAGTATTTTGACCACATCATCCTCTTTATGCATGTTGTCTTACTCCAAGCTGTATAGGCTCGAAAGCCTACTACCAATTAAGCATATTAGGTGATGTGCATCTCTGTAATGAGAAGGGGTGTGGTCTAATGACATCAACACCCTATATCAGGTGTGCATAATTATTAGGCAACTTCCTTTCCTTTGGCAAAATGGGTCAAAAGAAGGACTTGACAGGCTCAGAAAAGTCAAAAATAGTGAGATATCTTGCAGAGGGATGCAGCACTCTTAAAATTGCAAAGCTTCTGAAGCGTGATCATCGAACAATCAAGCGTTTCATTCAAAATAGTCAACAGGGTCGCAAGAAGCGTGTGGAAAAACCAAGGCGCAAAATAACTGCCCATGAACTGAGAAAAGTCAAGCGTGCAGCTGCCAAGATGCCACTTGCCACCAGTTTGGCCATATTTCAGAGCTGCAACATCACTGGAGTGCCCAAAAGCACAAGGTGTGCAATACTCAGAGACATGGCCAAGGTAAGAAAGGCTGAAAGACGACCACCACTGAACAAGACACACAAGCTGAAACGTCAAGACTGGGCCAAGAAATATCTCAAGACTGATTTTTCTAAGGTTTTATGGACTGATGAAATGAGAGTGAGTCTTGATGGGCCAGATGGATGGGCCCGTGGCTGGATTGGTAAAGGGCAGAGAGCTCCAGTCCGACTCAGATGCCAGCAAGGTGGAGGTGGAGTACTGGTTTGGGCTGGTATCATCAAAGATGAGCTTGTGGGGCCTTTTCGGGTTGAGGATGGAGTCAAGCTCAACTCCCAGTCCTACTGCCAGTTTCTGGAAGACACCTTCTTCAAGCAGTGGTACAGGAAGAAGTCTGCATCCTTCAAGAAAAACATGATTTTCATGCAGGACAATGCTCCATCACACGCGTCCAAGTACTCCACAGCGTGGCTGGCAAGAAAGGGTATAAAAGAAGAAAATCTAATGACATGGCCTCCTTGTTCACCTGATCTGAACCCCATTGAGAACCTGTGGTCCATCATCAAATGTGAGATTTACAAGGAGGGAAAACAGTACACCTCTCTGAACAGTGTCTGGGAGGCTGTGGTTGCTGCTGCACGCAATGTTGATGGTGAACAGATCAAAACACTGACAGAATCCATGGATGGCAGGCTTTTGAATGTCCTTGCAAAGAAAGGTGGCTATATTGGTCACTGATTTGTTTTTGTTTTGTTTTTGAATGTCAGAAATGTATATTTGTGAATGTTGAGATGTTATATTGGTTTCACTGGTAAAAATAAATAATTGAAATGGGTATATACTTGTTTTTTGTTAAGTTGCCTAATAATTATGCACAGTAATAGTCACCTGCACACACAGATATCCCCCTAAAATAGCTATAACTAAAAACAAGCTAAAAACTACTTCCAAAACTATTCAGCTTTGATATTAATGAGATTTTTGGGTTCATTGAGAACATGGTTGTTGTTCAATAATAAAATTAATCCTCAAAAATACAACTTGCCTAATAATTCTGCACTCCCTGTATCTCAGCATTTCTCTGAGGCTTTCTGGAACCGTAAAGTGAGGGGGGACTTTGGTTTAATGGGGTGCTTCACGGGCGGTACCATGGCATCGGGAGAGATGGCACTGCTTGGTTAGTCTCTAGAGACAAGGAAAGCTGTGGGCAGGAAAGTGGGCAGACCTACCAACCCTCAGCAATCATGCAAGATGCTGAGCAGGTGCACTAGAAACTGACCCTATTAGATGCTGAACGGAGACTAGTACAAGAGCTCATTTACATCTGTCCCTTACTGGCCACAGCGAAGAAGAAAATATAAATATACTCCAGAAACTTTTCAATGGGTATGTCCCTGGACTGCAAGCCTATGTACATTTTATTAGCGAAATTACAGTGTTAAATGTTTTTTAAGCATTTATTTTGTAATCAGATCTTTTGTAATTCAATGATTATTGTCCGGTGCATGTATAAATAAATGTAAAACATATTTTAATGTTAAAGGGATATGAAACACAATTTTTTTTCTTTCATGATTCAGATAGAGCCGCAATTTTAGTCTACTTTCTAATTTACTCCTATTATCAATTTTTATAAAGATACCAAGAGAACAAAGACAAATTGATAATAGGAGTAAATTAGAAAGTTGTTTAAATTTGCTGCTGTATCTGAATCATAAAATAAAAATGTGGGTTTCATTTCCATAAGTACATTTGAACAACTTGTTTGCACAAAAGGGGCCAGCAATGTTGCACATAACATCACTAGCTTGCTATGCATACGCACGTGCTGAAAATCAAGAGCGAGCGCGCTAATATCCAGGCATGTCAGCCCCTGTGACTAAGAGCTGTGCTTTAGTCTGTGTATATATTGCTTTTTGTAGGTACAGGGTTTTTAGATTACTGTTGAAAGTACATTAAAACAAATGATCCTATCATAAAAATATGATATATTGGTGTTCAATAAAAAAGATGCAGGAGTAGCCTGTATGCTATATATGAAATGTAACTTGTGATCACAAATATTTCTATTCATTTAATGAATTCATTAATTTAATTTATTTTATAGGGCTTTAGATTTGAATTCTGGCAAATGCTTTTGGAGGCCTGTGCAGGAACCTATAATTGAAACGACGATTAAAATAATTTGAAAGAAGGTAAGTAAAATATATAATTTAAAAAATCTTTTTTTCTCTCAGATTCCTACCTCCTTCTTAACCTCTCTCTCTTAGTTAACATTATTTGATCCTTTCTTTGCCAATAAATGGGGAGAGATTTCATCCAGTATCTTAAATTTGTATTTTGTTTTGGCACAAGCGATATTTAGTGCTCCACTTGTAATCTAGCCCTTAATATTTCAGTAACGCACTTTAAGATTACTAATAGTTAGATTACGAGTGGAGCGTTAGTTAACCCGGCTAGACTTCAGCTTTTTGCCCACGTCGGGTTCCGTGTGTATTACAAGTTGAAAGTAAAAAGGTTTTACTTGCATGCTAACCCTAAATGTGCTCACAACAGCATTAATGTATTCCCCTATAGACTTTAATGGAGCGCAAAAAGTGTGTGGGGGGGGGACACTAATACTCGCTCAAAACCCAATCCGAAATATGAATATTTCACATTCCAATGTTCTTCACATAAAAGAATATGTTCTATTTATTCTTATATATATATATATATATATATATATATATATATATATATATATATATATATATATATATAAATTTTTTAGGTAAATATATATCTATCTATCAATCTATATATATATATATATATATATATATATATATATACACACATATTTATGATTTTATGTATATGTGATGTATACAGATATATATATTGATACAGACAGATAGATAGATAGATAGATAGATAGATAGATAGATAGATACAGATACATATATACAGATACATATATATATATATATATATATATATAAATATAAACTTCCAGGTGAATCCAGCACTCTCACAGCTTTAACAACCTCAAAAAACATAAATTATGCTTACCTGATAATTTCATTTCCAACTAGGGGAGGAGAGTCCACGGCTTCATTCATTACTATTGGGAATTAATAACCTGGCCACCAGGGGGAGGCAAAGACACCCCAGCCAAAGGCTTAAATACCTCCCCCACTTCCCACATCCCCCAGTCATTCTGCCGAGGGAACCAGGAACAGTAGGAGAAATATCAGGGTAAAAAAGGTACAAGAAGATTAATAAATTTAGGGCCGCCCAACAGAGATACGGGCGGGAGCCGTGGACTCTCCTCCCCTCGATGGAAATGAAATTATCAGGTAGGCATAATTTATGTTTTACATCTAAAGTGGAGGAAAATCCATGGCTTCATTCATTAGTATTGGGAACATATACCCAAGCTCTAGAGGACACTGAATATAACCGGGAGGGTAAAAGGCGGACCCTAATCTGAGGGCACCACAGCCTGCAAAATCTTTCTCCCAAAAAAAGCTTCCACCGAAGCAAAAACGTCAAATTTGTAAAACTTTGTAAAAGTGTGTAAGGAGGACCAGGTAGCCGCCTTACAAATTTGCTCCATATTCTTGAAGGCCCAAGACAAAGCCACAGCTCTAGTTGAATGAGCCGTGATCCTCTGAGGAGGCTTATGTCCCGCTGTCTCATAAGCCAAACAAATCAAGCTCCTCAACCAAAAAGACAAAGAAGTAGCAGAGGCCCTTTGCCCCTTCCCAGAATACACCACAAAAAGAGATGTAGACTGTCTGAAATCCTTTGTAGCCTGAAGATAGAACTTCAAGGCACGAACCACATCCAGGTTATGAAGTAACCTCTCCTTTGAAGAGGAAGGTTTAGGACACAAAGAAGGAAAAATGATTTCCTGATTGATGTTACGGTTAGACACCACCTTGGGGAGAAACCCCAATCCAGTGCGAAGTACAGCCTTATCCGCATGAAACACCAGATAAGGAGGATCACGTTGCAAGGCAGCTAGTTCAGATACTCTACGTGCCGATGCAATAGCCAACAGGAAGAGAACCTTCCAGGACAGAATCTTAAAACGGAACCCTCTGCAAAACCTTAAGTACTAAGTTTAAGCTCCAAGGTGGAGTTGACTGTCTAAATACAGGCCTGATTCTAGACAGAGCCTGAACAAAAGATTGAATGTCAGGGAGCTTAGCGAGCCTCCTATGCAACAAAACTGTTCATGCCAAAATCTGTCCTTTTAAGGAACTAGTGGCAAGACCCTTCTCCAAACCATCTTGGAGAAAGTACAGAATTCTGGATACCTTCACCTTATGCCAAGGATATCCATGCTTCTCACACCAGGACAAGTAAGTCCTCCACACCTTATGGTAGATGAGACGAGTGACTGGCTTCCTTGCCTGAATTAGAGTATCAATCACACCTTCAGAAAAGCCTCTCTTGGCTAAGACTAGACTTCAATCTCCACGCAGTCAGCCTCAGAGAATCTAGATTTCGATGTTAAAAGGGGCCCTGTGACAGCAGATCCCTGCGACAGGGTAACCTCCACGGCGGAGAGGATGACATCCCCACCAGATCTGCAAACCACGTCCTCCGCGGCCACGAAGGAGCAATCAGAATGGCTGAGGCCTGCTCCTGTTTGATGCGTGCCACTACTCGAGGTAGAAGTGGTAGCGGTGGAAAAATATAAGCTAGGCTGAATCCCCAAGGAACCACTAAGGCATCTATCAGCTCTGCCTGGGGATCCCTGGACCTCAATCCCTGGACCTCGATCCGTATCGAGGTAGCTTGCAATTGAATATGGATGCCATGAGATCTATCTCCAGTGTTCCCCATCTGTGACAAATCTCCGCAAACACCTCGGGGTGAAGAGACCATTCCCCGGTTCCCCCGGATGGAAGGACTGTCTGCTGAGAACGTCTTTTTCCCAGGGTCCACACCAAGAATGTGAATCACAATGGCCGCTGCTGGCTGAAAAACAAACCCTGTGTGCTGAAACATCTTTCTCAACATGTTTTTCAGCTTTTTAAAAACCTGATTCGCTTGTACCCTTTCTGTGTTGGTAGCAATGTAATCAGTACTAGTTGTGGTTCCTGGTTTTTGTAAATTATACTTTGAATATGCATATGGTTTGGCATTTTTGAGAATTGAGACTACTGGTAGGCTGCCTTCCTTTGGCCTTATCACTTGGGAGGTACTTCCCTGATCATTAGGGGGTATATTGGTGCTGAGGGGATAGGGGGTGTAGTTACTATCTGTGTCCTCCCCTCCAGATCCTGAGCTTTCCCCTTGTGAATCTGTGTCATTATCAGTAAATTGAATTCTGCGTTGGCCCCTTCTACCCCTCCCTCTGTTCCTTTGTCTATTGCCTCTCCTGGCTCCAGTGCCCCCTCTAGCATTTGATTCCTTTCTCCTAGAAAAACGTTCTTTGCGGTTCCAGACATAGACTAGGTCATTATTAAAATCTGTCTGGTCCCTTACAAATTTGCTGTGTTTTCTCTCTAGTAACACCTGCTTGGCCTCAGCTATCGTGTCATGTAAGATTTGGTCCAGAGTTGGGAAATCTAACTCCCCACTACGAGTGTTGAGCTCATCTTGGATCACAGAAATTTTATCTGTAATGACTTGTAATTGTGTGGTCTTATATTATACAAGTAACATCATGAGCCTAACTGAACACTCTGATAAAGTTTCATTCCATAACCTTATGAATTCTCTATCCTCAGTTTGGAAAGTTGGGAACTTATTTATACGCAATCCCCTGGGAATAAGACCAAGCTCATTATATTTATTTAATGTTATTATGTCCCATTTCAGTCTATTTTCTTTAATCAGCAATTGTTCCATGTCCTCAAACAAAGCTGTTAATGAAAGTTTCGTAGGATCTGTAGAAAATATGGCATCAATTTCCCTGGTATGTTCATCCCTTTCAGAGACTGTCATTAGGGAGTAAAAAGTACGTGCTTGTAACTGTGAACTGCTGTCCGTGTTAGACATCTTATATATAACTCCCTTCTCCCTCTACTCCGTGAAAATGAGCAAAACTTCTTTCCGTATGCAGTAAGTGAGCGGGATCCCACGCTCTGAATGTGATTCACAAATACAAAAAGTCCCACACACTAGAAGTAACAATGTGACTCAATTGGCCGACTTACCGCGTCCGGTCCTTGGGGGTGATCTGTGATCGATCTGGTTCTGGACACAGGATGATGGTGTTCCTTGCTCACTGGGGATTTTTATAATTGTGATTGCTCGTACTGGTATGTCCATAGATGAAATTTGCTTGTTAACCATATGTGAGCTCGGATTGGCTCAACTGGCTGCCCAATGGGATGAGGGTTAGCCCTAGAAAAAGGGTGCTTGTTTTTAATTTTTTTTATCAGCTAAGACTACGGCTTTCCAGCTGAAACGCGTCAGCTGTTTTGACACTCCATCCTATTTTGGGTAATCAGCTGCTGTCAGTGCTTGAAGAGCATTACTTTACAAGAACAGTATCGTTATTACAATTTTGTGCTCTATTTTACATTCAGCGTTGTTTTGGAATAAACACTGTTGTTTCGTCTACCGGTGCTCCTGTCATTTCTGTTTTTACTCTTTAAACGACGAACTATCCTCGAGGGAAATAGTCGTCTGCTTCGCGAGCGTAGAGATAACCCCATCCACCTTAGAGATGGTCCCCCACAGATCAAGCTGAGAGTCTGGAATGGTGAACAATTTTTTTTTTTTTTTTTTTTTTTTTTTTGGTTTCAAAGAGCTTTATTGAAAGAGAGAATAAAAAAGAATACAAGCATAGCAAAATGATGCAATATAAAGCAGGCAGTAAATGACAAAGACATGTTTTGTTTGCATCTTACAGTTGTAAAGATAGAGATTTCCAGATGGAGCTTGGCCTAGGCCGAGCTTACAGGAATGTAAAGCTTGGGGTATGGTGGGGTAAGGAGGTGTATAGAATGTCCAAAAGTCCAACCTCTGCCATCCCATTTCCAACTGGGGTAGAAAGAATCCAAGTAAACATTGATAAAACATAGTCAAATAGTAACATAATAAGGTGTAGCAGCATCGTATGTGTTTCAGAGAATGTTAGCAGTAAAGTTAGCGCGGCCCCCGGGGGGGGGGAGGGGTATGTGGGAAAAAGGGGGGGGAGGGGGGGGTTGAGGGGGGGGAGGGGGGGGGGGAGGGGGGCGAGGACCATGTCGGTACTATGGTCTATTCTGTCAGAGCATCTGTGCTAGAGGTCCACATTGTCAGCATTTGGTCATGTATATCTAATGTATCATGCGTGAGGTGGTGGTATCTTTCCAGGTTAAGGTGTGTGGAGACCTCCTTTCTCCATTCCGCTACAGTCGGGACTGTCCTGGATTTCCAGTACCTGGGTATTAACAGTTTGGCACTATTCAGCATGACCATCAGTAAGGCTTTAGAGATCTTATTCTCTAGCTTAGGAAGGGACATATAGAGTAGTATCTTGGGGTCATTGGGCAAGGCGTGGCCTACTATGTCTTTTATATGGGAAAGTATCCCTGTCCAGTATGAATCAAGTTCGGGGCATCCCCACCAGATATGTGACAAGGACCCCTCACCTCCACATTCCCTCCAGCACCTCCGTGAGGCAGTCTTATATATGGATTGCAGTCTGTTTGGCGTGAGGTACCACCGGGATAAGAATTTATAGTTAGACTCCTGCACCCTAGCTGATATTGAGGAGCGTTTCGTGTGGTCGAAAGCTCTCTGCCACTCCTGGTGTGAGATATCTGTGTGTAGTTCCCTCTCCCACGCTTTGGTGTATGAGGGGAGTATTTGAGTATCATCTACTAGGAGAAGCTTGTACATTTTGGATATTGCATGACTAATAGGCGAAACTTGCATACATAAGGACTCAAAAGGGGTCAGTGGTCTCCCCAGTTGTTGTTTGTGTTGGTGTGTAGAGAGAAAATGCCCTAGTTGGTTGTGTGAGAACCAAGTTAGTGAGATATGTGGTGTATCTTCCCTGATCCTGTCTAGGTCTTTGAGTTTGTGACCGTCGGCTATCGTGTGCCACACCCGGTCTGCCATGTGGTCATGTTCGTTGGTCCTTTTACCTTTAAGGTCCCAAGGTAACGAGGGGTTATTATAGATAGGAAGGAGCGGGGATACTCTTGTAGATATGTTTGTGGAAGTGTTAAGTAGCCTGTCCCATGTGGAGAAGAAGTCAGTGAGTAGAGGAAAAGACGTCGTGGCCTTCGGTCTATGTTTTGGATCTAGCCATGCGAGGGGGCCAACATTGTCCGTATTTAAAATATCTCGGTCTAACTTGATCCAATCTTTGTAGGTGAACAATTTTTTAAAGGAAGAAGGGGAAAAGGAAGAACCTAATTGCTCCCATTCGTTCTTATTAATATTAGCAATCTTAACGGGAACCGGGAAAGACTGAGGTTTTACCCTCTCCTCGTATACCTTTTCAACCTTAGGAATTGCAGGTTCCTCCGGTATCTTAGGTTCCGGAACCTCCAGAGTAGCAAGCACCTGCCGTAGCAGAAAGCGCAAATTCTCCATCCTAAACCTATAACCAGGCTCCTCCGCTGCCGGAGGTTTAGATGACACAGACTCTGACCCAGAAGGGGCCTCCTCCGAAGAGTGGGAGTGGGCCTCGTCTTCGTATAGAGCTTCTGGCTCTCCCATTGGTGAGGACAAACCCTGGGCCGGGCCGCTATGATAAACCCTAAGCTTGCGCTTAGCAGAACGTGGTAAGGCATGGATCCCTTTTGAAACCGCCGATTCCAGTTGATCCGCAAAGTCTAACGGCCAATGAATCTCTCCAGAAGGAGTAACAGTTGGTCCCCGGGGCTCTGCATGTGCAATCGGGGATGAATATAGGGAACGCACCTCCCAGGACGAAGAACCCTCAGAGGTGGATGGCTCAGTAGTACAAGACATCCGTTTACATTTAGATGCTGTAACTTTATCAAGGCATGTGGTACATAGTTGAGCAGGCTGATCTACCAGAACCTCCTCACAATAAACACCGGAATGAGACTTTATGAAGGAAGGAGATCCTTCCAACGCGTCAGAGTCCTCCATCGCTTGCGTGCTTGGTTAGACTAACTTTATTGATTAAAAGGCACCTTTATACCACCAATGGCTGGGGCAGTCACCACCTCCTAGGACCCGGACTACAGAAACCGCTACGTCTCCTGCATCACACAGATCAACAGGAAGGATAGAGAGCCACACCCAGTCGCATGGATTGCCTGGCAGGACCGCCCCTGCACTAGGGAAAAATGCGCCAAAAAATGGCCACACAAGTTTCCGCAAGTAACCTGAAAGTTCTACACATTGCCAGAGCCTCATCTCGCACATAGAGCAGCAATGACACAATAAACAATATCATGTATAAACCCCCTCTGTTCAATAATCCCCCTTCCAGGAATATTAACCCTTGATTCTGTAAAGATAAAAGGTGCCACACTGTGACTCTGTCTTCTATGTTATCATTATTAATAAAAAATGAAACAATCTTACCAGAATCTACACCGTGGAACAGGAACATGGTCCTTCAAGTGTGACAGGTTAGTAGCCTCACTCATGACATGTACTTGTTTGAAGAAAGCAGGCAGTGACACTCGTCACGGCTGAGTGCTTATGGAGCTGTTAATATGAGTCGGGATGGTTTCGCAGAAAGACTCTCCCTGCATCTCCAAACTCCATAAGAGACTACTCCAAAACTCCAGCACTCCTCTGCCATCCTCCTGTGACGAAAGGCAAAGAATGACTGGGGGGTGAGGGAAGTGGGGGAAGTATTTAAGCCTTTGGCTGGGGTGTCTTTGCCTCCTCCTGGTGGCCAGGTTCTTAATTCCCAATAGTAATGAATGAAGCCGTGGACTCTCCTCCCCTTTAGATGGAAATTGCACATAGATAATCCAAACAAAAGGAAGTCACTCTCCGGTATTGTATAACAAAATTTACTGTACAAAATACATGTGAAAGTTTTCGGGCTTATGCCCGTTCTTAAACATGTCTGAGGACAGGCGTAAGCCTGAAAACGTTTACATGTATTTTGTACAGTAAATTTTGTTATACAAAACCTGAGAATGCCTTCCTTTTCTTTGGATTATATATATATATATATATAGATATAGATATAGATATATATAGATACCGTATATATAATATATAATCCAACCAGGTTTAGCACACCGATGCTGGCCAGGGTACAAAGCAAATGTATCAACAAAATCCCAAGTAAAGCCAGCACTCTCCGGTATTAAGTGCAATCAAATCTCTTTAATGCAAATAGTGACATTTCTGGGTTTCACCCCCCACCCTCAGACCATTATATATAATGATATAATGGTCTGAGGATGGGGGTGAAACGCCGAAATGTCACTATTTGCATTAAAGAGATTTGATATAGAAGAAGAAGTGTGAGGGCACTCTTAGGTCTTATCTAAAAATATTTCTTTTTATTTATGTATTTCACAACATAGCAAAGTCAACGTTTCGGCTGTCCTAGACGGCCTTTTTCAAGACAATCTTACTGTTTAGAAGATAATGGCTGAAAACACCATGATTCAGGATACAAGTGTTCTAAACAGTAAGATTGTCTTGAAAAAGGCCGTCTAGGACAGCCGAAACGTCGACTTTGCTATGTTGTGAAATACATAAATAAAAAGAAATATTTTACAATAAGACCTGTGAGTGCCCTCCCACTTCTTCCACTGCATATTCTGATTTGAGGAGTCACTTGGGCAATTCATTGATGAAAGGGGAGTGAGTGCATGTCTCTTTTGGACGATATATATATATATACACAGGGCACAACATTTCAAGTCCTAAGCCACTAGCCAGGACAAAATGTTACTTGCCATTTCTAATCCCACCCACTACTTCACCTCCTCTTAGCATATGTTTAGCCATTAGGAAACATGTTATAATATTGCTTTTATTTTATACCATAACAAATTAAATAATGCTACAAACAGTAATAAATTAACAATAATAAATTTATGGCAGTTAGAAACATCAACTAGAGGTTCTGGTACAACAGCTGACAGTCATGGAAGGTCATAGCAGATCTGCAGATTTTTTTTGATAATTATCATCTCTCCCTACTCGCTCTTAACTATCCTTATTGACTCCCTCCTCTCTTCAATCTCTCTTTTTACCCTCTCCCTTCTCTCTCAGGCCATGGGTTAAATTTACCAAGTGCCTGGCAGACACTGAAGGGGGTAGTAGTTGTGGTTAGAGCTTTTGGTAAAAAGTAAATCACGATCCTATTGGTAGCTATGATAATAAATAGAATTGCAGCTTAATGCTCCTGTATCGTTTTCTATTTTTTCACTTGCATGGCTATAGGAAAGCTTAAAGGGACACTGAACCCAAATTTTTTCTTTCGTGATTCAGATAGAGCATGACATTTTAAGCAACTTTCTAATATACCCCTATTATCACATTTTCTTCATTCTCTCGGTATCTTTATTTTAAATTTTTGGTAAACAACCTAGGTTGTCCTTGCTGATTGGTGGATAAATTCATTCACCAATAAAAAAGTGCTGTCCAGAGTACTGAACCAAAAAAAAAACCTTGATGAATTCTTTTTCAAATAAAGATAGCAAGAGAACGAAAAAAATTGATAATAGGAGTAAATTAGAAAGTTGCTTAAAATTGCATGCTCTATCTGAACCTCAAAAGAAAAAAATTGGGTTCAGTGTCCCTTTAAGTCAATCATACTTGTCCCAAGAATCACTCAGAATATATATAGTATCCCTTCTCAGCTAAGCCCCTTCTATAGCGGGGCTATTTTACAGTTTACCTGCCTTATATTATAAACATCAGCATACCGTTCACTTCATACATATCAATATACATACACCTAGATTTAGAGGTCTGCGTTAGCCTTAAAAAGCAGCGTTAAGGGGTCCTAACGCTGCTTTTTAACCCCCGCTGGTATTACGAGTTTGGCAGGTAAAGGTGTACCGCTCACTTTTCTTCCTCGACTTTTGGCTACCTCAAATCCCCTTTACGTCAATTGCGTATCCTATCTTTTTAATGGGATTTGCCTAATGCCGGTATTACGAGTCTTGGAAGAAGTGAGCGGTACAGCCTCTACCGCCAAGACTCCTACCGCATAAAAAAGTCAGTAGTTAAGAGTTTTATGGGCTAACGCCGGAACATAAAGCTCTTAACTACAGTGCTACAAAGTACACTAACACCCATAAACTACCTATTAACCCCTAAATCGAGGCCCCCCCACATCGAAAACACTCTGCCGACCGGACACCGCCGCCACCTACATTATAGCTAACTAGGTACAATAGCTATTAAATAGATAATAACTATTTAATAGCTACCTAGTTAAAATAATTACAAAATTACCTGTAAAATAAATCCTAACCTAAGTTACAAATACACCTAACACTACACTATCAATAAATTAATTAAATAAATTACCTACAATTATCTAAATTAAAATACAATTAAATAAACTAAACTATAGTACAAAAAAAACAAACACTAAATTACAAAAAATAAAAAAATATTACAAGAATTTTAATCTAATTACACCTAATCTAAGCCCCCTAATAAAATAAAAAAGCCCCACAAAATAATAAAATTCCCTACCCTATACTAAATTACAAAAGTAATCAGCTCTTTTACCAGCCCTTAAAAGCGTTTTTTGCGGGGCATTGCCCCAAAGTAATCAGCTCTTTTACCTGTAAAAAAAAATATAAGACCCCCCCCAAAATTACAACCCACCACCCACACACCCCTACTCTAAAACCCACCCGATCCCCCTTAAAAAAACCTAACACTAACCCCCTAAAGATCACCCTACCTTGAGCCGTGTTCACCCAGCCGGGCACCACTGGTCATCCGATCCATCCAGAAGTCTTCATCCAATGGGGCAGAAGAGGACATCCGGACCGGTAGAAGGCTTCATCCAAGCGGCATCTTCTATCTTCATCCATCCGGCACGGAGCGGGTCCATCTTCAAGACATCCGACGCGGAGCATCCTCTTCTTTCCACGGCCGACGACTGAATGAAGGTTCCATTAAATGACGTCATCCAAGATGGGGTCCCTCGAATACCGATTGGCTGATAGGATTCTATCAGCCAATCGGAATTAAGGTAGGAAAAATCCTATTGGTTGATGCTATCAGCCAATCGGATTGAAGTTCAATCCGATTGGCTGATTGGATCAGCCAATAGAATGTGAGCTCAATTCTATTGGCTGTATTTCTTTTTACAGGTAAAAGAGCTGATACTTTGGGGCAATGCCCCGCAAAAAGCCCTTTTAAGGGCCGGTAAAAGAGCTGATTAATTTTGTAATTTAGTATAGGGTAGGGAATTTTATTATTTTGGGGGGATTTTTATTTTATTAGGGGGCTTAGATTAGGTGTAATTAGATTAAAATTCTTGTAATATTTTTTTATTTTTTGTAATTTAGTGTTTGTTTTTTGTAATATAGTTTAGTTTATTTAATTGTATTTTAATTTAGATAATTGTAGGTAATTTATTTAATTAATTTATTGATAGTGTAGTGTTAGGTATATTTGTAACTTAGGTTAGGATTTATTTTACAGGTAATTTTGTAATTATTTTAACTAGGTAGCTATTAAATAGTTATTAACTATTTAATAGCTATTGTACCTAGTTAAAATAAATACAAAGTTGCCTGTAAAATAAATATAAATCCTAAAATAGCTACAATGTAACTATTAGTTATATTGTAGCTATATTAGGGTTTATTTTATAGGTAAGTATTTATTTTTAAATAGGAATAATTTATTTAATTATAGTAAATTTATTTAAATTATATTTAAGTTAGGGGGTGTTAGGGTTAGACTTAGGTTTAGGGGTTAATAACTTTATTATTGTAGCGGCGACGTTGGGGGCAGCAGATTAGGGGTTAATAATTGTAGGTAGATGGCGGCGTTGGGGGGGACAGATTAGGGGTTCATAGCTACAATGTAGGTGGCGGCGGTGTACGGAGCGGCAGATTAGGGGTTAATAATATAATGTAGGTGTCATCGATAGCGGGGGCGGAAGATTAGGGGTTAATAAGTGTAAGGTTAGGGGTGTTTAGACTAGGGGTTCATGTTAGTGTGTTAGGTATAGACTTAGAAAGTGTTTCCCCATAGGAAACAATGGGGCTGCGTTAGGAGCTGAACGCTGCTTTTTTGCAAGTGTTAGGGGTTTTTTTCAGCCAGCTCAGCCCCATTGTATCCTATGGGGAAATCGTGCACGAGCACGTTTTTCCAGCTTACCGCTACCGTAAGCAACGCTGGTATTGAGGGTTGAAGTGGAGCTAAATTTGGCTCAACACTTACTTTTCTGAGGCTAACGCAGCCATTCAGAAAACTCGTAATACCAGCGTTGTTTTAAGGGTGCGCTGAAAAAAAAAGCTTGTTAGCACCAAACGGCTTTACCGACAAAACTCTAAATCTAGGCGTTAGTCTGCTAGAGCAAGCAAGTTAAAAATTGAGAAACAAACTCTTTAGAACCAGACACCTATGACTGACTTTAGGACTATAATACATTTTAATTATATACACTAACTTAGGGGCAAGCACTCTTTTTCTGTTGTGTATCTTGTACCTAGTTTATTAGTGAGTATTTCCAGTGCAGTCACCCCTCTACAAGTGCTAAACTTGATTTAATAAAATGAAGCACTTTTTTTAAAACCAAGTATCTGTACAAGGATTTCAGTATAATGAGCTTTGTTGTGTCCCCTTTACTCTGTTAAACAGGCTCTCCTGGTGAACACGAACGAATGAAAAGAATGCAGAAGAGAATTTGAAAAACAGAACAAATGTAAAAAGACCCAGTATTCTTTTAATGCAATGAAACTAAATATATGGTTAATAAATAGTAAATTTCAAATGGGCGCTATTGTTTTTAAGGAAAATTACTATTTTTGGAAGATCAAATTTCTTGGCTTATCAATATGCCAATAATGAGCACATAACACGAGTAACTTCACATGTTGGTTGGCCACAGGGCAAAATGCTCAGACATAGATATATTTCCACTGTATCAGTTACTTTTGTGTATTCCTTGTCCAAATCTCTCCGGTTATATTGTCTTCCCCTTGGGAACCACTACCTCATAATCATTACTAAATTACTAAACACTATCAGATTGCTATAAATGCACATAAGACAAATTTTATAGGATTTATGTGAAAAAAATATTTATTTATTATGCAATAGTATTTATCATAGTATTCATTAGCACATGTAGTATAGTCTTTTCTTGGTATCAGTGTAGGTTGTGTAACATTATTCTTGCAGAGATTAAACTTTATTAATGAATATGTACAAATGTAAATTGTGTCCAGAAAGAAAAGACGCAAAACTCTATGGTACCAAATAAAATGATGAAATCACTAAAAGTTCTGACTTCTGATTTGATACATTATGCGCACAATTGTGAACTGATGAGCTATAAGAGAGAGTGGCAGCACATTACAGTATAAGAATCCACTGACGTTATTAAAGGACCAGTCAACACAGTAGATTTGCATAATCAACAAATACAAGATAACAAGACAATGCAATAGCACTTAGTCTGAACTTCAAATGAGTAGTAGATTTTTTTTCTGACAATTTTAAAAGTTATGTCTTTTTCCACTCCCCCTGTACCATGTGACAGCCATTAGCCAATCACAAATGCATACACATACCATGTGACAGCCATCAGCCATTCACAAATGCATACACTTATTCTTGCACATGCTCAGTAGGAGCTGGTGACTAAAAAAGTTTAAATATAAAAAGATTGTGCACATTTTGTTAATAGAAGTAAATTGGAAAGTTGTTTAAAATGGCAAGCTCTATCTGAATAATAAAAGTTTAATTTTGATTGAGTGTCCCTTTAAAGGGACAGGAAACCCCAAATTTTTCTTTCATGATTTGGATAGAACATACAATTGTAAACAACGTTCCTATTTACGTCTATTATCAAATTTGCTTTGTTATCTTGTTATCCTTTGCTAAAGGAACATTGCACTAGTGGCAGCTAGCTGAACACATCTAGTTAGGCAATCACAAGAGACAAATGTGTGCAGGCACCAATCAGCAGCTAGCTCCCACTTGTGTAGGATATGTGCAGATTCTTTTTCAACAAATGATACCAAGAGAATGAAACCTATTTGAAAATAGAAGTTAATTTAATTATTTTTAGGGGCTTAATTGCAGATATTAACTAGCACTTCAGTGATGTAAATGAAGTATGTTGTTCTTGGTAAAAATAATCTGAATTTTTAGCAATTGTCAAATCCTCAACTGAAATTTGGCAAAAATGGTATTAAAATGACAATAAATGCCATATGTACTACCCCATAAAGGTTTAGATTACAAGTGGAGCACAAAAATATTATCACTATACTGTGCTAAGCCCACTCAAGTTAAATTCAGATTATCCTAAATTATGAAGGTATAATCTAGATTTTATTAAAGACACAGAGACGAGTATTTTGCTTTCTTTCTTTTACTAGTTAAATGCAGTTTTAAAAGTATACATAAATAAATACAAATAACTGTAAATATTTGAAAAAGACAGTAAAAATAGTACAGATCAGTGACCAATAACAATAGAGAACTGATTAGACCAAAACAAAGTAGCCAATCAGGTTGATAAAATATCCTATAAACTGTCCAATATACAGCAACAAATCCTCTTTCTTGGCATCTGATGAAGGAAACATAAAGTCTATTATGAAGACATAACTCCAAACTAAAAGGCAACAGCAACAACTTAAGAGTAGAATCTTGAGGAAGAAGACCATCCATGAAGAAATATCCAACTCAACTGAAGACATTGAGGAACCACTGGAAATCTGCATAAAATGGGGAAAGCTTGATTAAAGTTTCGTCTTTTCACACAGATGAGAAGGGACAAAACCACTTAGAAGAATATCCCTGTTAATGGTTGGTAATTAAAAAAAATGTACAATAAAAATATAATAATACAAATAAAGGGAGGGAAAATATAAAAATCTATAAAACAGAGGAGGGAAAATACTCGTCTCTGTGTCTTTAATAAAATCTAGATTATACCTTCATAACTTAGGATAATCCGAATTTTATTACAAGACCAGAGACTCATATTTTGCTAGTTTAAAGCAACTAACAAAATAAGTTAAGCGAGGCATGTTCAATGGGTTTAAAATAAAATTGTTTAAAAATAGAATCAAAAGACCAGTCAGCTGCATCCAAAATTTGTTGAAGGGTAGCAGCTTTCAAAAATGCTTTAGAAGCGGCTGATCCTCTAACAGAGTGATCGGAAAAAGATACATCAATACCTGCTTCACTCATAAGCCAGGATAATGAGGAGTAATAAAGGATAATAAAAGCTGATTAGAAGCAGAAGTACGAAAAGAAGAAGTTCTGCGTTCATACTCTTTGAGACATACAACCACACAAAGAAGAGGTTCAGAAGGTAAATAAGGATAGAATATAGAAGTTGAAAAGGATTTAGTTCTTTTAGAAAAACGTTTAGAATTAAAATCTAAAGCTCTGACATCAGAAACTCTACGAAAAGAAATTAAACATAAAAGGGTAGCTAATTTAGCAGAAAGTTGTTTCAAAGATAAAAATTCATTTGAAGGCCAAGATTTAAAAAGAGAAAATATAAGATCAACATCCCAAAAAGAAGAATATTTAGGAGCCGGAGGTCTTTTAAGTTTAATAGCTTTCATTAATTTGCAAATTAAAGGGTGTTGACCCACAGGAAAATTATTAATAAAAATAATGCTTAGCAGAAATAGCAGATCTAGAAACATTGATAGTTCTATAAGCTAATCCTGAATCAAAAAGTGAAGTAAGAAAATTAATGATATAAGTTATATCAACTGAAAGGGGATCCAAACTTCTTTCCACACACCAGCTAGACCATCTGGTCCATGCGGAAAAATAGCATTTTTTGGTCCCAGGGGCAAAAGAGGCTTGAAGGAGTTCCTTAGCTTGTTGTGATAAACCTTGGAGAGATGAAGATTGCCCGAAATTGACCAGGCTATGAGACGAAGAGATCCTTGAAGGATAAGATTGTGAGGATGACCTTCTGGATCTGACAAGAGTAGAGGAAAGATAGGAAGAAGAACAGGATGGTTGACAGACAATTCTAGAAGAGATGGGTACCAAGGTTGAGATGGCAAAGGGGAGTGATTAGGAGAATTGAAAGAAGATCCTGACGGACTACCGATATGGTTCTCTGAATCATGGAGAACGGGGGAAACGCATAAGCTGTCTAAAGAGGCCATGGGTGGAGAAATGCATCGATCACTAAAGCATCTGGATATGGACACCAACTGAAATATGGACGAATCTGAAAATTCAGTCTCGAAGCGAACAGATCCATCGAGAAGGGACCTCTGAGAGATTGAAGCGAATGAAAAACTTGATGATGAAGTTTCCAGTCGCTGGAATCTGTCAGATACCGAGAATCCCAATCCGCTACGACATTGGATAAACCTGTAATATATTCTGCTCTGACAGAAATATTTCTGTCCAAGCAAAGATGAATGAAATATTTCGTAATAATCGATAAATCTCTCGATTTTGTACCACTGAGACAATTCAAATAGCGAACTGCAGAAATATTGTCCATTCTGAGTAAAATGGACACTGGGAAAGAATCTTTGACAAAACTTTTGACTGCAAAAGAGCCTGCCAAAAGTTCTAAGCAGTTGATGTGAAAACGTTTTTCTTCTGAAGACCATTTTCCTCCCGTGATTGAAGGACCACAACGAGTTCCCCAGCCCGAACGACTGGCATCAGATTCTATAATTAGATGCGGAGTTTTTCCAAAAATGGCTCTCCCGTTCCAAACTTCTATATGGGAGAGCCACCACGAAAGTTCCTCTTTGGCTTCTGAAGAAAGAGGAATTAAGTGGGAATATGAAAAACCTTTCTGAAGATGAAAGATTTTTAAACGTTGAAGTTCCCTGTAGTGAAGAGGAGCAGGAAAAACAGCCTGAATAGAGGATGAAAGTAACCCAACTATTCTGGCTATAGTCCTGATGGGAACCAAAGTTTTTGAAATCTCTTTCTTGATATTCGCAATTTTCTCTCTGGGTAGACTGAGTGTAGAATTCAATGTGTCTATTTGGAAACCTAAAAAGGTTAGAGATTTGGTTGGTGAAAGAACTGACTTCTCTTTGTTGACTAAGAAACCTACGTTTTCTAGAATATATATAGTAAGGTGGAGTTGAGAATTTAGAATGACAGAGTTCTGATTCATAATCAAGATATCGTCTAAATAGATAATGAGACGAACACCTCGAAGGCGAAGCCAAGTAATTATAGGTTTCATTAGTTTGGTGAAGATCCAAGGAGCTGAAGATAAACCGAAAGGCATACAAGTGAAACTCCAAGTCTTTCCTTCCCAAACAAAAGTGAGAAATTTCCTGTGTTCTTGAGCTACAGGAACTGTAAGGTAAGCATCTGTCAAGTCTAATCTGACTAGAAAGTCGTTGTCTAAAAGGCAATCTCTGAGAAGATGAATACCTTCCATTTTGAAATGTTGATAGACAACAAAAGCATTTAAGGATCTTAAATTTATTACTGGACGAAATTGGCCGTTTTTCTTTTTTACAAGAAAAAGATTGCTTAGAAAACAATCTTGAGAAATTAAAGCCGGCTCTATGGCTTGTGGCTTGTTTTGATAGAAGGTTTGATATTTCGTTTTGAATAGAAATTCTGTCTGAAACTGAAAATTTTATTGGAAGAGGAAGAGAATTTTGAAAAGGAGGAGAAATAAAATCTATAAAAAGACCTGAAACAGTTTGAAGAACCCATTGATCTGTAGTGATCAAGGTCAAATTTTGTGAAAAAAGAGATATTCTGCCTCCTATTATGTTTAGGGAAGAAACATGAGAAGGATGAAAAGACAGGTTTACCTTGTGGAGTACGGGATCTTTGTCTCAAACGCTGGATCCTTGGATTCCAAAATCTTCCTCTGGAAGGGAAGAAACCTGTGGAGTCTGGATTTTGATATTGCCTTTGATGTTGGAACTGTTGGTTTGAGAACTGAGACCTATTGGGGTATGAAGCACGGCCGGGAAAGTGGCCTCTACCTTTCCCAGCCTGCTCAGAGAAACGATCCTGATAAAAGATCTTTTTCATCGATGTTCTCACTTTATTTAAATTAGAAAAGGTATTAACGTAACTATTCAATTCCTTAATAAATGTGTCTCCAAATAACAAACCCTTAGTGTCAGGATGAATCTCATTTACGGCAAAATCACATACCCTGGGGTCAATCCTTCTAAGGATATTGCGTCTACGCTCAGTATACATTGCTGAGTTAGCATTGCCTAAAATGGTAAGCATTCTTTGCAGCCATTTTCTCACAATGACTGGATCTAATAAAGAATTATCATAGACTGTCTGTTCAGATAAATCAAACAATTTAGATAGTGGGGCCAATAGTGTCTAACATTTTATCTTGGCATATCTTCCAAGCCCTATCCATTCCTTTTTTGAGTTTAAATCCTGGTGAACCTATAAATTTTAAAATTTTGGGTCAACTTCAGGGGTGCAACTAGCATTATTTGGAAGAATGGGTCTGGGACACTCAGCCCTCATTTTATTTTGTGAATCCCTTTTTAAGGGCTGACGTAATTGATAGTCAATAAAGTCTGCAATGTCTGAAGAAGGGCACCATTCTGAAGATCTCGGATGATGTAAATCATCTGCATTGAATCTAGGGTTATCCATTCAATCAAAAAACTTTACTTTATCAGATTCCAGATGTTTAGATTTTTTCAAACATTTTTTAAATTTTTTAATCTTCGGAGAAGCCGAAGAATCTTCAGAGGAAGATTGAGAAAAATAATCCTCAGATTTAACTGATTCTTTTTTTTTTTAAACTTTTTATTGAAACAAAACTGGGTACAATTATAGAACAAGAAAAACATCGTATTGACATCAAATAGGCATAATTATAGATATACTTCTCTCTTATTCTCACAATAGAATTCAAACATAATAAAGTCAAGTACCCATGTTGTAATTTTTCAGAACTACAAATCCAACCACCTTAACCCTCATTGGTGAGAGAAAAAGGGGGGTCCATTCATTCCAAGGACATAAAGAAAAATAAGAAGAAGAGAAAAAAAAAAAAAAAAAAAAAATGTATAATGTAGATGGGAAAAACAACCAGACCCTGTCTCTCTCTCTTGTCTCTCGCCGCCCCCCACCTCTCCCAAATGCTCCTCCCTTCCCCCCTCGTAATTCCACCACATTTAATATCATTCGGTGGGAAAGACCCCCCGCAGTATCAAAATTTCAAAATACTCTGATCTTCGGAAGTTATTAATAAGGGAAAATTGAATATCTCGTGGATAAGATAAAATAACTTTTAGCCATTTTAAAAAAAAGGCTTTAATCTTTTGCTTTTGTAAAACCGAGATACTCAATTGTTCAAAGATTATTTGGGAATATATTAAATTTATGAAGCATGACAGTGAAGGGGCCTTTTTACTTTTCCAGTTTTTTAATATTAAATTGCGCCCCAACTGATTCTAATGAGGAATCAGAGCTATATTCGGTCTCAGAACATTCATCAAAATTATCTTTATTGGCCAAAGTGTCACGCTTCTGACTTGTACCTTTAAGACCTAGCATATGAGCCCTATTTAAGGCTCCTCCTTTTGGGTCTCACTGCTAGGTAATGAAGTTCCGTTACAGGAAGTGCTACTTCCAAATCTAGCCTCAAGGTGATCTTCGCTTTAGCGCTCATCCAGAGCCCTTCGCCTCTCCGCTGCTGTAGGACCTGGAAGACCCCTGCAAGCCCTCAGTCAGACTCTCACTCCAGAGGAGGTTTGTACACCTCTTAATTTCAGTGTCGCTGGTCGAGCCACCCTGATCTCGGCATTGCATGAGAACACTGACGTCACCCTGCACTCTCAGGCCTGCAGCACTGGACGCTCTCCCTCAGATCAGCATCAGTGGAATCCCGGTAACGCTGTATCACAGCAATTAACCTACTACCTACCGCTAACTTACTCTGCTGCTCTCCCTTACATGTCTGCCAAATATATGTATAGTTATCTACCTGCTATGCTAGGAAACACTAGACTGCTATTTACCATTGCCTAAATTGCTACACCTGCTACTGTTTCATTTGGCAGACTGCCGTAAACGCTGTGAGCCTGCTTGCATAGATATCAATTGCTGTCTCTCTTATATTAATTATTCTCCTAAATGAACTGATGCAACAATGAACTGACTCTTCTATGTATATATGTATATATGACTTCAGTGATACCCTCCTATGGAATAAGCCTCTTATGAATTGTTGCTACTTGCAAACTAACCTGCTTGTGAATCCTAATCAAGCCTGCTCCCATGTTATTTGTATGCTGATACATGAACTGCCTATACTAACTAATTAACTCTGCTTGTGTTAATCTTATCCTATTAACCCCCCCCCCCCCTGTTTGTGCTACTCTGCATATGGAGGTTACTTTCTAATAACCAGTCATCTTTTTGTACATATCTACTGAACCTTACATTTTAGTGCTAAGTGGTAATGAACTGTGGCTCTCACTCCTATGTCAGATCAGATCTGAACTTACCAGGATCTCACTTACACCTTGTTACTATTAACATTATAATTGCAGCCAGCTCCTGTTATCCTAGCTGGTTGCTGCATAATCTCTCTTACTCAGTATTTTACTTACATACCTACGTGTTGCCTTGTTAAAATGACTATATCGTCATGCTACAGTCAATGAGCATAATCGAATTTTGATTTTAACATCCATAGAATTCAGGTCTGGTGTGAGACTGTGTGGCATACGTAAGTACAAATTGGATCTCAGGCTTATAACAGAAGTAGAGAATAATCTACTCCCCCTGTCATACAGGGTGATACCTTACATATTACCTAGCCCTAAAAAAGTATTAGCCTGTTTTCCAATAGACATGGATTTATCAGACTTGAACAGTCGTGTTGGAACTCTCTCTCAAAATATGGACCTAATGATACAAGGATTGAGAGAGATTCAGTCTGAACATGAACAACTCAGAAAATACATTAGAGATCACCTTCCACCTAAAACTCCCACTGTAGAAAACAACCCAGAACCACAGGTGTGCCCCCCAGAGAAATTCACAGGTATAAGGGCTCACTTCAGAGAATTTAAGAATGCATGCACACTTTTCTTTTCTCTGAAACCTAGGACTTATCCTACAGAGAAAGTCAAGGTTTTAACCGTTATTTCTTACCTATCAGGAGAGCCCAGGAAATGGGCGAATACATTCTACGAAACCGATGATCCTTTGTTAAATTCTTTGGATAACTTCTTTGACGCAATGTCCATTCTCTATGCAGATAGAGTCAAACAAACAACTGCTGAAGCTTCCATCAGATCTCTCCGCCAGGGTAAGCGACCCGTGGAAGAGTATGTAACAGACTTTAAGAGGTGGGCACCTGACACTCAATGGAACTCAGCGGCACTTAGGAATCAATTCCGGGTAGGATTATCTGACTTGCTGAAGGACGAGTTAGCTCGTATCAACCCACCACTTGATTTGGAAAATCTAATCCTTTTATGCATTTCCATTGACCGTCGCCTCCGTGAGAGGAGATCTGAGAGGGGGTCTTCTGAAACTTTCACAAGAAAAGTCTACTCTCATACACCTAGTACTCCTAGCAGATCAATGGAGGAGCCTATGGAAGTAGCATTTGTCAAAGGGCCGTTAAAGCCGGAGGAAAAAGCCAGACGCAGACTCCAAAATGTATGCTTATATTGTGCAGCCAAAGAACATGGAGTTAAAGAATGTCCCAGCCTACAAAGACAAAAGAAGGGTAAGATAATAACACACCTTCACTCTTCATATCCTAAAATACAGTCAAACTCACACTTCTCTCTCTCTGTCTCCTTACAGTGGGATCAGCATCATACCACAACACAGGCGGTGATTGACTCTGGAGCCACAGGAAATTTTATTGATTATAATTTTGTGCACTGTAATAAGATTCCTTTAATAAAGAAAGATGTTTCACTTGCATTGACTGTAGTTGATGGCTCTTCAATTAAATCAGGACCTATTACTCACAACACTGTACCCCTACAACTCACATGATCTCCTACTCATGTTGAAACATGTATATTCAAGGTGATTGCAACACCTCTTTTTCCTATCATACTAGGTTTACCCTGGTTAAAGATTCATCAGCCCACTATATTCTGGAGTAAGAACATACTCCACTTTAAATCCAAATTTTGCACCAAGAATTGTGCTCCAAAAAATAAACATAACATCATGCAGCTAACAGAAAACAACATCCCTGAGTGTTATCAGGATTACGCTGATGTATTTGATAAGGTGGAAGCACGCACTTTACCACCACATAGATCGTACGATTGTCCGATTGATCTATTACCTAATTCGACAATCCCTGTAGGACACATCTATCCTATGTCAGAACCTGAATTAAAGACCCTTAAAGATTACTTGGATGAGAACCTCGTAAAGGGGTTCATTAGACCCTCTACCTCCCCAGCTGGTGCAGGGATTTTCTTTGTCCGCAATAAAGATAATACCCTTCGTCCGATCATCGACTATAGAGAATTGAACAAACGAACTCGCAAGAATAGGTACCCCCTACCCTTGATCCCAGAGCTCATTGAGCAACTACAAGGAGCACGGATTTATACAAAACTAGACCTCCGGGTGCATATAATTTGGTCAGAATGAGGAAAGGAGATGAGTGGCTGACTGTGTTTCGAACAAGGTATGGCTTGTTTGAGTACACAGTCATGCCATTCGGGCTATGTAACGCCCCGGCCACATTTCAATGCTTCATGAGTGAGATATTTAGAGATCTCCTAGACGTCTGTATGGTGATATACCTAGACGACATCCTCATATACTCTAACAGCCTAGAAAAACACATACAACACGTCCGTTTAGTTCTGTCCAGGTTGAGAAAACACTCGCTCTATGCCAAAGGTGAAAAGTGTTTGTTCAATACGGATTCCATCTCCTTCTTGGGATATAGTATCTCTCCATCTGGAATACAGATGGAGACAAAGAAAGTTGAGGCTATCCTTAACTGGCCCACTCCTACATCAAAGAAAGAGGTTCAGACCTTTATTGGCTTTGCCAGCTTCTACAGAAAGTTTATTAAAGGTTTTTCCTCCATTGTTAAACCTCTTACTTCTCTCACAAAACATACCATTAAATATAAATGGACTCCTGAAGCTGGACGGGCCTTCGACTTATTGAAAAAATGCTTTACGTCAGCACCCATCTTACAGTTCCCCGATCCACAACTTCAATATCATCTGGAAGTTGACGCATCGGACTATGCCTTGGGCGCTATCCTATCTCAGAAGAAGTCCCCATCCGAACCTCTACACCCGGTATCGTTCTTTTCCAGGCTTATGTCAAAAGCAGAGTACAATTACTCAATAGGTGAAAAGGAACTGTTGGCAATTAAGGCCTCCCTGGAGTTTTGGAGACACTTACTAGAGGGAATACTTCAACCTATCATAATCTATACAGAAAATAGAAATCTACAATATCTAAAGAAGAATAAAACTCTCAGTTCCAGACAAGTACGTTGGAGCCTATTCCTATCCAGGTTCGACTTCTTGATAACCTACAGAACAAGGAACAAGAACATGAAGGCCGATGCCCTATCCAGGAGAGAACCAAAACCATTATATGATCTAACACCAACCTCTATAATTCCCCAAGACCGATTCATAGCTGTATTGTCACATTCATCTATTTATTTAAAATCCCATCAAAAGAAAGATTCGACAACCTCCAAGTTACCACTCACAATGTCTCCCGATGGACTCCTATACTTCAAGGATTGCTTGTATATACCACCATCCCTGAGAGATGAAGTAATCAAAGCAGCTCATGACGCTCCACTAGCAGAACACCCAGGTATAAAAAAGACATTACAGATTATTCAAAGAGATTTTTGGTGGCCTAAAATGACCCATTTTGTTTCTGAATACATCAGATCTTGTGCAATTTGTTGTACTTACAAGCATCAGAAAATGCACCCATACGGTCTTCTCCTATCCTTACCTATTGCTCAAAAACCTTGGCAGACCATTGCCATGGATTTTATTGTTGAATTACCACCTTCCCATAATCATGACACAATTCTAGTGGTAATCGATTTATTTTCAAAAATGGCGCATTTCATCCCAGTTATAGGATTACCAACTGCAACCCAAGACAGCTCAACTCTTCCTCAGTCACATTGTAAAACTTCACGGACTTCCAGAATTCATAACCACTGATAGGGGGTCCCAGTTCACTTCTAAAATCTGGTCCCAACTTTGTCTCTTATTATAAATAAACAGAAGGCTGTCAACAGCTTACCACCCACAGACCAATGGGCAGACGGAGCATACTAACCAGATGCTACAACAATACCTCCGTTGTTTCTGCACCATTCAACAAGATAACTGGCTCACCCTACTACCAACAGCAGAATTTTCTTTTAACAATACTATCAATGCATCCACCAAACTCACTCCCTTTTATGTGAATTATGGCTTCCATCCATCTTATCAATTATCACATCGCACCTACTCCTCATCTCCTGTTGTTGATGACACTGTTAACACCATAGCTGAAGCTTTTACTGCTCTAAAGGATGTACTTCATGATGCACAGACCAAACAAAAAGCATACTACGACCTCAGGAGAACTCCAGCACCTAACTACAAACCAGGTGATCTTGTCTGGTTGTCCACCAAGTATCTAAAGCTACAAATACCCAGTAAGAAACTTGGACCTCTCTTTGTTGGGCCTTTCCCGATTAAGGCAGTTGTAAACTCCAATGCAGTTAGTTTACAACTCCCTTCTTCCTATCGCTGTCATCACACTTTTCATATGTCTCTTCTGAAACCGTATCATCAGGTGAGAACCCCAGTTCTACCCACTCCTCTCTCCATACTCCCCTCCGATGGCTTGGAGTATGAGGTTGACTCAATCTTAGATTCACGTTATGTCAACTCGTCATTACAGTATTTGGTTCACTGGAAGGGGTTTAATAGTGATGAAGATGGAACCATCTGTCAACTTAAGCGCTCCCCGACTGATTTCTCAGTTCCATAGGAGGCATCCAGACCGCCCTAGATCTTGATCCTCTGAGCGGATCCTTGAGAGGGGTGTACTGTCATGCTTCTGACTTGTACCTTTAAGACCTAGCATATGAGCCCTATTTAAGGCTCCTCCTTTTGGGTCTCATTCTTAGGTAATGAAGTTCCATTACAGGAAGTGCTACTTCCAAATCTAGCCTCAAGGTGATCTCCGCTTTAGCGCTCATCCAGAGCCCTTCGCCTCTCCGCTGCTGTAGGACCTGGAAGACCCCTGCAAGCCCTGGAAGACCCCTGCAAGCCATCAGTCAGACTCTCACTCCGGAGGAGGTTTGTACACCTCTTACTTTCAGTGTCGCTGGTCGAGCTGCCCTGATCCCGACATTGCATGAGAACACTGACGTCACCCTGCACTCTCAGGCCAGCAGCACCGGACGCTCTCCCTCAGATCAGCATCAGTGGAATCTCGGTAACGCTGTATCACAGCAATTAACCTACTTCCTACCGCTAACTTACTCTACTGCTCTCCCTTACATGTCTGCCAAATATATGTATAGTTATCTACCTGCTATGCTAGGAAACACTAGGCTGCTATTTACCATTGCCTAAATTGCTACACCTGCTACTGTTTCATTTGGCAGACTGCCTTTAAACGCTGTGAGCCTGCTTGCATAGATATCAATTGATGTCTCTCTTGTATGAATTATTCTCCTAAATGAACTGATGCAACAATGAACTGATTCTTCTATGTATATATGTATATATGACTTCAGTGATACCCTCCTATGGAATAAGCCTCTTATGAATTGTTGCTACTTGCAAACTAACCTGCTTGTGAATCAGGGGCGTATTAAGGCATAGGCCAACGAGGCCGGTGCCTAGGGCAGCAGATTTTTAAGGGGCAGCAGAATTTTGAGTCCCTAGGGCCACTCTACTGAACTCAGGGCCGGTTGGCTAAATCAACCAGGGCCCGGCTATTGCTATCCTATGGGATTGTATGTGGGTGCGCATGACGTGGTGACAGTGGAGGCGGAGCTCATTTGCGCAGCCTGGCCTGGACTGAGAGGGAATGCGGTATTCTTCCTGGCTCCACCGCGTAATTGAGACTCACACAGACTACACAGTGCAGTGTGCACTACACCGTGACCACTGTGAAACCGCATATGCCTTTCTCCCTTCAATACATCTTCATTAGGCATTAAAATACTTAAACGGATTAGTCACTAAATACTTGTATATTTACTGTTTGTCTATCTGTCATACATGCAAAGAATAAGTATTTATTGCTGAATCTATACAACCATGTGACTTAAAATACAACTAAAAATATGTTGTATGCATTTAATACATTCAGAAACAATACAAGTATATACTTTATTATGATTGTATCATGTGACTTTATCCCCTAGGATACAATTCCTAAACCTATCATAACTACTGTTGTATTTTTTAAGTACTTTTAAAGGCCAGTTTGTTTATTCATTACATATTTATCCAAGCAGATATTTTGCTTAAATAACTGTCAATCACCAAAGAAGATGTTTAAGGTTAAACAACAACTACCTATTGACAAACTATCATACAGTGAAGGATATTTTTTTCTGATATAAACACTTTAATCATCTGACTTGCAAAATAATGTCTTAATTTAATATATTAATATATATATGTGTGTGTGTGTGACCAGAGTGAATGCAAGCCCTGGTGAACATCTACTTAAAAGTGAGAGAGAGGGACCGCCCGGTGCCAGAAAGTTGCGGACTTTGTGGTCGTGACTTTAGAACTTTAGTGGAGATCAATCAGTGGACTAGTCCGGAACTCAGCTAGAGGAGTGAAGCAGTGAGTGAGTGAGCAGCTGAGCCGTTACCCCCGTAAGACATAACATAGTCAGTGTTGTGTTGAAGCTGATGACACTCACTGATGCTACTAGAGTTAGGTATGTGCCTTAGTAGCACCACATGCCACTGCCTTTTAATGCACAGTCCCATTCTGAAACTTAAGTTTAATTAAACACAACACTGTCACCAGATGAACACTGTGACCTTAAACATACTGCATCTGGCCATCTGATCTGATGAGGGCAATTTTTTCTGTCTATAATATTTTGTTAAACCAAAACAACAACAAGTCCATACCCTAAACAAGTTACAAACAGATGTAATTGAACTTGCCAAGAGCAGAGATATACTAGTGGACTTGGCATGAATGGGCAGTTTTAGTAAAAATACCCTTATTCACCATTACAAGCCACATCATAAAGGAGCACAGGTTTGGTTATTGGGTGAATTTGCACTGAGATTTTAATAGATCTCATTTGAGAGGTCCCCAGCTTCAATAATAACTAGTCTTGCTGTAGCTGGAACCAATAGGTCAAACAAGCACTGTACTATATATTATTTAACTGAATGTGCATGCAACCCTGCAAAGCCACACACAGCACAGAAAGTATTAGGCCATAGAAAGTAATGAGGAAGTTCAAGTTTGCCAATTTCCTATTATATTGAACTTGTTTCCTATAGCCCCCCCCCCCCCCCACACACACACACACACACACACACACACACACTTACACACACACACACACACACACACACACTTTAAAGAGTGCTCTGCCAAATTACAAAGCACTTCAATTTCACATGTAGAATATTAACTTTATTTAATAGTGGTGTCAAATGTATACCTTATTTTAAATCACTATTGTGTAAACAATAATAATAATTTCATTAAAGAACTGTAAGGTATAATATATACATTAAGTTTGTTTGTTTGCTGTGAGTACATCTCTCCTAGTCTCTTGCTTTCCCTTAAATTATGGGCTCTCTAGTCTGCATATCTATTGCTTTAGTTTTTTATTACCATACATCCACTAGATATATTTTAATCATATATTAACTTTTTAATTCTGATTAAAAACTGGGAATGTGAAAATGTCCAAGCATTAATGTCACCCTGACAGGGACAGGCAAAAATGAATAGTATTGTTAACAAATTGGATGCCTGACTCGTGAGATGCAATTTATTTACTATGGGGGAGTAAAAGAGACATAATCATTTCTTTAATCCTTGAGTGATAATTTGTGGGCATATTGTCCTTTATTATGCTCAATTAAAATATAGTGCCCTTCACATATTTAGTTTGCAGCTAAGTTTACAACATGCTTTCCGCCAACCATGATCTGGCAGTTTTGTTTTCTATCTGTGCAAGTGGCACTGCATCTGTTTTAATTATGTTAGGTGCCTCTCTGTCACGCTTCTTTTCATTTCCATTTATACTTATATGATTGGCCAATTAACTCCTCAGGTCGTTCCTTTAAATACCAGCATTACCTTCTATTCTATGCTTGGTATTGTTTCCCTGAATTGGATCAAGCTCCACCTGACATCCTGTCTCTAAGCAGTTCACTCTCATCGCTATACCTCAGCATCCAGTCTGCACCGCTGTGCAGGGATCTGCCTCTCTAGACCGGAACCTCGGCCTCTGTGACGTCACACGCCCGCCGCGGCTGTCTCTCAGTACTGCCGCCATCACCGGAGCTAGCTACTCCACTCTGCACAATCCTGTGTTACCGCTGATTCTGGACTCTTACCTACCTAGTCTGCTACAGGTACTAATAGGAAGGGGTTCTGATCGTATTTCACTTATTGTGCCTATAACTTATGTAACACGCTGTTATGAGATACTATAAAGCCTTACTAGTTTCACACTACTCCTCATATAAAAAAACAGGATCTTTAGTTTTGAACCACTTATTACTCATTTACTTATTTTTACTCTCATAGCTCATTTATGAAAGTGTGTAATAATTGAACTCAAGACATAGAAATTTCACTGCTGAACATTATGTTTACATTGTTGCATCAGCTATAGTGTCATCTGCTGTTTTCTTCTATTTCATATATCAAACTGCTCATGTGTGTGTGCTAGGGTTTTACGTATTGCTAAAGGCTGATATGTATGTATTCTCCTGCCACACATTCAGCAACACACAATTATAGTATTATATCAGTAGCTGTGGTCCAACATACACCTTTCTCTTTTCAGACATTACAGAATACCAAGCCTTAAAATAAGATGGACCCAACTGATTTGCCAACACATATACAAACATTAACCACTAAAGTTGAAATGTTAACTGAAGGTCTTACTGCACTTAAGTTAGAAAATGATAACTTAAAATCTTACATAAAAGAGGTAGTGGATAGGAAGCCTCCCCCCCCAGGAACCTCAAATCTCTACCCCTGAGCCTTTTTTTGGTGATAGAAAGATTTTTAGAGAATTTAAGAATTCCTGCTATCTATTATTCACCCTTAAACCTTACACCTACCCTAATGACAGGGTAAAAGTCATGACAACTATTTCATATTTAAGAGCTGAGCCCAGAGCATGGGCAAACACTTTCCTTGAGCATAATGATGAGATTCTCAATTCCCTCGACTCCTTTTTCTCTGCCTTAGCACAAATCTATGAGGACCCTTTTAAACAACAAACTGCTGAAAATGCTATGAGGTCCCTAAGGCAGAGGAAAAGAGAAGTCGAGGAGTATATAGCTGAATTCAAAAGGTGGGCCCCTGATACCCAATGGAACAACCTATCCCTACGAAACCAGTTCCGTCTGGGGTTGTCAGAAGCCATTAAGGATGAGCTTTCACGTACACAAATACCCCCTACACTGGAGCAACTTATAGACCTGAGTATCTGTATAGATAGGAGGCTTAGGGAAAGACATCATGAAAGAACTAGTCATGACACTGCTTATAGGCAAAAATCCTCATCCAATATACCCAGTACACACTCAAAACCCCCACCAGAACCTATGGATATCGCTTTCCTACGTGGTCCACTAAGCTCCCAGGAAAAGATAAGACGCCGTACTCATAATTTGTGCATGTATTGTGCATCCGATGAACATGGGGTCAAAGACTGTCCTAATCTAGCCCGCCAAAGAAAGGGTAAGCAGCTTACTCCCCCTTCCTCAATAAAAACTGTACTCAAATGCCCTCATTACTGCAACATTCCTCTTGTCTTGCAGTGGGACCAATCCCGGGTGACAGTCCAAGGGATCATTGACTCTGGAGCTTCTCTTTCCTATATTGATATAACCTTTTGTGAAAATAATAAAATTCCCCTGCATAAGAAACTGTCTCCTGTTCATTTGAGGGGAATAGACGGTAAAGTACTGACCACAGGTCCTGTGTTGTTCGAAACCACTCCCATTCTGATGTCAACTGAGTGTCACCATAGGGAGTACATTAAATTCGATGTAATCACTTCACCTGATTTCCCTTTAATTTTAGGTTTACAGTGGCTACGGCAACATGATCCTCTGATTTCCTGGGGTTCTCTCTCTCTACAGTTTAATTCTGGGTACTGTAAAACAACTTGTTTTCCCCATTTACTGCTTCAGCCTCCATCAGAAGGCTTACAGTCTAATGTGCCTATGGATTACGCAGATTTCACTGATGTGTTCAGTAAAACCCAATCTGAAACTCCTTTTACCTGGTGCAGTCATACCCTGTGGGCATATCTTTCCTCTCTCCAAACCGGAATTACTACACCTCAGATCATACATAGATGAGAATATCAAAAAAGGCTTTATTAGGCCATCTACTTCTCCTGCAGCTGCAGGTATTTTCTTTGTGAAAAATAAGGATGGATCACTAAGACCTATAGTGGATTATAGGCAGCTAAACAAAATAACCGTAAAAAAACGCTACCCCCTACCATTTATCCCAGAGTTAATCGAACGGTTAGTGGGCTCCAAGGTCTTCACCAAACTTGATCTTAGGGGAGCATACAATCTGATCAGGATGCGGGCAGGAGACGAATGGCTGACGGCATTTCGTACCCGTTACGGGTTATACGAATATGTAGTCATGCCATTCGGCCTCTGCAATGCCCCTGCCACCTTCCCGCACCTGATCAATGATATTTTCAAGGATATTCTTGACCTATATGTGGTTATATATTTGGATGACATCCTCATATTCTCAAAAAACCTCTCAGAACACAAAATCCATGTTCGCCAAGTTCTCACCCGCCTCAGAAGCAACTCTTTGTATGTGAAAGCCGAAAAATGTACTTTCCACGCTACCAGCATTCCTTTTTTGGGTTACATCATATCCGACGAAGGGATACGCATGGATGACAACAAAATCAAAACGGTATTAGATTGGCCTACCCCCACTACTAGAAAACAAGTACAAAGTTTTCTAGGTTTTGCCAACTTCTACCGGAAGTTTATTAAAAACTACTCTTCTCTGGCAAAACCCCTCATTAATCTTACAAAACAAAACATAAAATACATCTGGACCACTGAAGCTCAAATTGCTTTTAATAAATTGAAAACTAGCTTTACAACCGCTCCTATTCTAAGATACCCTAATACCGAACTCCCTTTCACTCTCGAAGTCGATGCATCTGACTCTGCACTCGGAGCCATTCTCTCCCAAAGGGAGACTCTCAAACAACCTCTACACCCAGTTGCATTTTATTCTCGGACCTTGACTACTGCAGAGAGACATTACCCCGTAGGCGAAAAAGAACTTCTCGCCATAAAGGCTGCTTTCGAACAATGGAGACATCTACTTGAAGGAGCTACAACACCTACTATAGTGTACACAGATCACAGGAATCTCCAGTTTTTAAAGACCACCAGAACGCTCTCTGCTCGCCAAGTCCGATGGAATCTCTTCTTTTCGCATTTCAATTTCCTCATCACATACCGGCCCGCAAGCAAGAATGGGAAAGCAGATGCTCTCTCTCGACTACCGTTTACTCCAAAAGCACAACCTTCACATCAACAAGTAATTCCAGATGAGAATTTTCTCCTCTTCTTCATAGATTCGCTCCCTATACTACGTACTGAACAAACCAAAGATTGCACTAAACCCTTACATCTCTTATCAAAGGATAATGATGGAGTATACCACTATGGAAGAAAATACTACGTTCCCCCATCTCTACGAAGTCAACTACTCACTTCAGCTCATGACTCACCTCTTGGAGGACATTGTGGTGTGAAAAAAACCAAGGAGCTACTACAGAGATCTTACTGGTGGCCTACCATGTTATCTGATGCTACTCAGTTCATTAACACTTGTTCCTCCTGCACAATATCTAAACGAATTAAGAGACCACCTTTCGGACTACTACTGTCCACACCTACCCCCGATAAACCGTGGCAAGAGATCGCTTTAGATTACATTGTTGATTTGCCAAAATCCGATAAGAACACTACAATTCTTGTGGTGGTTGACCTCTTCAGTAAAATGCTACATCTGATACCTTACCATAAGCTTCCATCAGCTGCTGAGACCATACAACTTCTACTGACCAATGTCATTAAGCTCCACTGATTACCCTGGAAGATATTAACTGATCGTGGGTCTCAGTTTACCAGTGCTTTGTGGCCTGCATTCTGTAAACAGTTCTCCATAGACAAATCCTTATCCTCCTCTTACCATCCTCAGACAAACGGACAGAGCGGTGCAATCAATGGGTCGAACAGTTTCTACGTACGTACTGCCATACCTCTCAACATTCATGGTCCCAACAGCTGCATTATGCTGAATTCGTTTTCAACAACACTGTGCACTCCACCACTAAACAAACTCCCTTTTACATCAATTATGGATTCCATCCGACATTCCAGTACCTACCTGATCTGGTTCCAGACCATCCCCACATTTCTGATTTAACTTCCACCATTAACTCAAACTTCACTACTGTTAAACAGGCAATAGAAGATGCAAAGGAAATACAGAAAAAGTACTACGATCGAAGGCGCACTCCTCCACCTTCATACTCTGAAGGAGATCTTGTGTGGCTTTCGACGAAAAAGCTGCGCTTGTCCACACCTTCTAGAAAGCTTACCCCTCTCTTCATCGGACCCTTTCCTATACAGAGAATCATCAATTGCAACGCTGTTCGCCTCACACTACCTACCTCCCTGAAAATACACCCCACTTTTCACGTGTCACTGTTGAAGCCTTACCGCTTTGTACGTGATAAAGGTATGGACACTACTCTACCGCCTATCTCTGTAGACCCAAACATGGAGTACGAGGTTGAGGACATCTTGGACAGTAGACTTGTGAGGGGTATTCTTCAGTATCTAATCAAATGGAAGGACTACTCTGCTGAACATAACTCTTGGGAGCCTGCCACTAATATTTCTGCTCCCAGGTTGATTTCTCGCTTTCATCAGAGGTACCCAGATCGGCTTCGGACTTGAGCATCGGTGCTGCTCCTTGGAGGGGGTATCCTGTCATGCTTCTTTTCATTTCCATTTATACTTATATGATTGGCCAATTAACTCCTCAGGTCGTTCCTTTAAATACCAGCATTACCTTCTATTCTATGCTTGGTATTGTTTCCCTTAATTGGATCAAGCTCCACCTGACATCCTGTCTCTAAGCAGTTCACTCTCATCGCTATACCTCAGCATCCAGTCTGCACCGCTGTGCAGGGATCTGCCTCTCTAGACCGGAACCTCGGCCTCTGTGACGTCACACGCCCGCCGCGGCTGTCTCTCAGTACTGCCGCCATCACCGGAGCTAGCTACTCCACTCTGCACAATCCTGTGTTACCGCTGATTCTGGACTCTTACCTACCTAGTCTGCTACAGGTACTAATAGGAAGGGGTTCTGATCGTATTTCACTTATTGTGCCTATAACTTATGTAATACGCTGTTATGAGATACTATAAAGCCTTACTAGTTTCACACTGCTCCTCATATAAAAAAACAGGATCTTTAGTTTTGAACCACTTATTACTCATTTACTTATTTTTACTCTCATAGCTCATTTATGAAAGTGTGTAATAATTGAACTCAAGACATAGAAATTTCACTGCTGAACATTATGTTTACATTGTTGCATCAGCTATAGTGTCATCTGCTGTTTTCTTCTATTTCATATATCAAACTGCTCATGTGTGTGTGCTAGGGTTTTACGTATTGCTAAAGGGTGATATTTATGTATTCTCCTGCCACACATTCAGCAACACACAATTATAGTATTATATCAGTAGCTGTGGTCCAACATACACCTTTCTCTTTTCAGACATTACACTCTCCTCATCCTTACCCCACTACTAAATTAATTCCATTTTAGAATAAGATATTTTGGGAGACCAATTGCACTAACTTATGTATTAATTTCCAAAAACAATCCCTTTGATGCCAACTTTTTTTTTCTTGGATAGTTATTTTTTAATCAGTTTTTTTTTAAATAAACATTTTTCTTTTATGATTAATCAAGCAACATACTTTGGTGTGCAGTAATATTTATTTGTTTTAAAGACATTTTGTGATTTAGTGAGATATATCTATTTTGGTATTTCTGTGAAGCACACAAACCCATTTTTTTCATGATTCAGATAGAGCTTGTAATTTTAAACAACTTTCCGATTTACTTCTATTATCTATTTTGTTTTGTTCTCTAGATATCCTTTCTTAAAAAGGATACCTAAGTAGGCTCAGGAGCTGCTGATTGGTGGTTGCACATGTTTGTCTGGTGTTATTAGCTCCTGAATGCATTCAGCTAACTCCTAGTAGTGCATTGCTGCTTCTTCAACAAAATATACCAAGATAATTATGCAAATTAGACAATATAAGTAGATTGAAAAGTTGTTTAAAACTGTATACTCTATCTGAATCTTGAAAGAAAAAAAAATATGGGTTCCTTGTTCCTTTAACCATAGTTACCCTAAAATGTACATTTATGATGTACTAGTTTGAAAACATTCTCTGCTCTCATATAGCTGAACCAGTGCACAGGTAAAATGATCAGCTGATCAGTAACACCATGGTTACTAACTTGCTCTCACCCATCAGCTGATTATTTCATCTATGCACTGGTTCAGCTATAATTTAAACCTGCCCTGTTGGGTGTACTTGCGGCCCACGGTTTGTGTTTCTCCGGCGTATCATATCTAGTGCCTCACCAGCCTCTGATCTCACCGCACGTCACTGGGGGTAGGGTGGGGGGGCAGCATAATTTTGAGTGCATAGGGCAGCACAAAACCTAAATACGCCTCTGTTGTGAATCCTAATCAAGCCTGCTCCCATGTTATTTGTATGCTGATACATGAACTGCCTATACTAACTAATTAACTCTGCTTGTGTTAATCTTATCCTATTAACCCCCCTGTTTGTTCTACTCTGAATATGGAGGTTACTTTCTAATAACCAGTCATCTTTTTGTGCATATCTACTGAACCTTACATTTGAGTGCTAAGTGGTAATGAACTGTGGCTCTCACTCCTATAAAAGAGAAAACACTGAACTATTTCCCAAAATGAATACACTGTATCTGTGTCAGACACAGGCTTAAGGGAATAAGTGATGTGTTTGAATTTGCTGAGACAGGGGAGCTGTATTCATTCAGAGGTAAGTCAGGTGTAATAATTGTGTATACAAATATATGCAAGGTTCCAATAGATCCTGTAACCCCTATTTTTTCACAGCCCCTTTATTTGTCAGACAGTAAAGTAAAATCCCACTTTTTCGATATATAGTGGTAATTTTAATAATGGAAGTCCAATCAAACACATCAAATTACAAGAAACTCACTCACCCTCCTTCTTTCGTATAGGGCCCTGGAAAATAGCATCGCTGTAAATCACTGCATAGTTGAAAATACCTTCTGTAGTATATGCGATGTGTAGTACATCCAGTGAGAGAGAGTGCTTGTAATGCTGCTGGGAGCGGTTTGAAGCCTGGGCAAGCCGCCAAACAATGATACAATCAAAATACTTCCACACAGGTGAAAAGGTTCCAGCAGTAAATGGATCGAGAAAAAGAGGTTTAAAAGTATATCCTTTATTAGTATCCGTAAAAAGTATACTGTGTAAGTATCACAGAAACAAACTTTGCAGTGTCACAGCCAGTAAGCTAGTCAGCCCAAAAGCTCTATATCTAACAGACCAGCTTACTGGCTGTGACACTGCAAAGTTTGTTTCTGTGATACTTACACAGTATACTTTTTACGGATACTAATAAAGGATATACTTTTAAACCTCTTTTTCTCGATCCATTTACTGCTGGAACCTTTTCACCTGTGTGGAAGTATTTTGATTGCTCTCACTCCTATGTCAGATCAGATCTGAACTTACCAGGATCTCACTTACACCTTGTTACTATTAACATTATAATTGCAGCCAGCTCCTGTTATCCTAGCTGCATCATCTCTCTTACTCAGTATTTTACTTACATACCTACGTGTTGCCTTGTTAAAATGACTATATCGTCATGCCACAGTCAATGAGCATAATCGAATTCTGATTTTAACATCCATAGAATTCAGGTCTGGTGTGAGACTGTGTGGCAAACGTAAGTACAAATTGGATATCAGGCTTATAACAGAAGTAGAGAATAATCTACTCCCCCTGTTATACAGGGTGATACCTTACACAAAGCCTCTCCCATTAGTAACCTCTTGGGAGTAGAGGATAAAGCAGTTGTTTTTCTTCCTTTTCTGCAAGGAACAGAAGCACTGGCAGCCAATTGGCGAGATTTTTTAACCAGTTTTTTACTTGTTTTAACAGCACTGGAAACGGTTCTTTTCTTTTTAGCCGCCTTTTTAGAGGATGATTTATTAATTTAAAATGTGATTTTCTCTAACATAGAATTCATAGAGACATCAATCATTTTTTGAACACCCTCAGTATTAAGTGACGGGTTTAATTCAGTATTCTGAGACATATTGAACAATTTTTTATAAAAATTTTCTAAGTAATAAATTAATTTGATAAATGAATTTTAATATATAATAAATGAAATATCTAATAATTTACTAAATTACTAATTAAACAAGTCACTAAAGGACAAATTAATTATATATAATCAATGATCCTAAGGAAATGACAATAAAAATATAATTAAATATATGTATATATATAAATTAAAAAACAAAAAAAAACTAATGTGTAATATACTGACAGGGCAGTAGATGGAGACACAGACAATAAAATAGGAGATAGACAGTAACAATATTGACACAGCTTGAATTTTACTCAAAAGCGCAACAAAGTTGCGACTATCTGAGCCAAGTACCACAGCTGTAGTGAGGAAAAGGGGCAGGGAAAAGATATACGGAAGTACGCAATAGAAAATGGAGGTGAGTGCGCATGCACATGTGCATACAGCCGATGAGATAAAATGGGCGTCGTAGAAGAAATAGTAGAACCGCAAGGAAAAGAAAAAACAGAGCAACGTAAGGGTAAACAGCAAAACGAAGGGCTGCAATAAAAACCGGAAGGGGAATAATACAAAATAATAAAAATAAAAAATAAATAAACCAACGAAAAATGTTAATAAATGTTATAAAACAAGAACAAGATAATTGAAATAAATATATAAATAAATATATGCAAATAAACAGTTTATAGAAAAACGGAAACAGAGACAAAAAGAATAAATATAACAAAAATAAGTTAAATAATATTGCGATATTCAAATAACACAATACTTATCTTTCCTGCAGCAGTAAAAGAAAGAGGATTTGTTGCTGTATATTGGACAGTTTATAGGATATTTTATCAACCTGATTGGCTACTTTGTTTTGGTCTAATCAGTTCTCTATTGTTATTGGTCACTTATCTGTACTCTATTTTTACTGTCTTTTTCAAATATTGACAGTTATTTGTATTTATTTATGTATACTTTTAAAACTGCATTTAACTAGTAAAAGAAACAAAGCAAAATATGAGTCTCTGGTCTTGTAATAAAATCAATATTTTGTGCTCATATAAAAAATTTAAAGTAATATACTGTAGCAAAAGCCTAGGGCATATTAATATCTGGATGTCGGATAACCCAGGTGTGTTAAATTCCTCACATAGGGCCAGATTATGAGTGGAGCCCAATATTGCGCTTACACAAGCGCGATATTTGCACTCCACTTAGTAATACCATCACACGCAAATGTGCGCTGGTATTACAAGTACAGCACAATGTGAACATGACCTCACGAAATCATGACCTCATGGTAGCATTAACCAACCACTTGTCATGGCTGGTTATTTAACGTGTGCCCGTAAACAGGCAAATTTGCCCCTTTATGGGCGCACGTTAAGATAATGCTCCACTTGTAACCTGGCCCATTATTGGTTATCACTCAAGCGCTAAACCAAAGGTGCACTAAACCGAAGGTAAAATAGTGGAGTTCTTCACTAAACATTTAAACTGTGTTTTTCTACTGAGATATATTCATTTATAAAATATTTTACCAGGAAGGATACATTGAGATTTCTCTCATTTTCATGTATGTCCCGGGTCCACAAAACATTGCATTGATACAATAGGGTACAATAAAATACAAAAACAATAATAATACACAATATATGCAAAAATGTAACATAGAACAGGTAGGAAATATATAATCAACCATGACAGGTGCATTCTGTTTTGAGATATGTAGAGAGGGATCTCTTAAAGGATATTAGGCTTGGGGAAGGTTTGAAAGTGTGCGGGAGATCGTTCCATAATTGTGGTGCTCTGTAGGAAAAGGAGGATTGAGCTGCTTTCTTTTTGTATTGAGGCACGCTAAATAATGTGCGGGTACTGGATCGGAGGTTATAGGAGGTGGGAATAAACGGGGAGAGCATTTTGCTCAGGTAGGGTGGGAGCTTCCCAGAAAGGCTCTTAAACACAAGGAAGGAAAGATGGAGGGATGTAGATAACATACTGTAGTATTGGTAGCCATAAGCGGTTCTCTGAATCATTCGGAATTACATCTGTGCATCGGCCAAAGTGATTTGGTGCATGTAGTTTTCACTCATGACACTGACATTTTGCATTGCAGATACTCACAATATTATTGCTGCACAATACATATGGAATCGCTGTTTAACACAATTGGGTTATATGTTTTATCACAAGTTGATTTTTCACTTTGAGAATATGAATATGTGTGCAATACACTGTAAGATTTGTATTAACAACACCATAGCAACTGTTGCTAGGTTACCTTGGTTACCACTCTTTGGTGCCATTTTTTGAATTGTTTGGGGGTGGGGCTTAAGATATTTTTGATCTGAGGAAGGGGCCTGAGTACCTCAAAACGTCACCATGTTTATCATGTCTTATTAAAACAAGAGGATTATTTGTAATCTAATGTAGTCCCTCATTGAGTTTATACAGATATACAGATTATTTTGACCTAGCACCCTGGTTGTTGTCCTTTATGAAGTAGACGTGCAGATGCAGGAGGTGTATATATATATATATATATATATATATATATATATATATAGTAGATGACTGGGAACGGCGGGCAGCGATCCTAGGCGACCGGAGAAAAGTGCTGAGGTACAAACCTCCCACCACTGAGAACTCACCCACTCTAGATGATTCCACACCGGATTATATGAACCTTTTGGGAATGATATTTAGTATGTGTGGCTTGATGTTGAAGTTCTATCTCACCACTGTGAAAGAGGATCAGAAAGTTTTTAACCTGTGAAACACTCCAAGGTTCGAAGGTGTTTTCTCTATTCACACAAGAGGCTTCTTTTGACAGCGTGTTTTGACAAGTAACTACAAGTGATTAAGTCTTTTGCTTACCTCATATGGATTGAGGTCATTTCAAGTAAGTGCAAACCCATTGGGGGACTGGATTAATTAAGAAAATCTGGATATATATGAACTTTAATGTGCCTTTACCTATGTGTTTAAGGACTTTCTCACATTTATTTTTTTATATGTTTTACTAATTTAATATTTTTTTTCAGCCTTTATTTTAGTATATGTGGTGTTTTATTATCACTTGCATATTGTTTACATATTTGCATGTATTGTACTATTGCATTTTTTGTATGCTTGACAGCGCCTACCTTCTATTCCTTTTTCTATTTCTTATTTAGAGGGGTGAAATAGAGAATCTCCCTATTTAGAGGGGTGATATAGAGAATCTCCCTTCGCTCTCGGTGGGCTGCAGTCTCTTGCATCCACAGAATTAATTATATGTTATTCTCTATATTTGAGGTTTATTTTGTAACCTCTTATCTGGAGCGCTAGTGGACCCAGAGCTTCCTGAAGTTCTCTTCTAGGATTCTACTTGTATATACCATATATATATATATATATATATATATATATATATATATAGCTTAAAGTTATTTAAACAGTTCACGGCAATAGCTCTCCTGGTTGGTTAACAGTCTAATAGGTCTAAGGCATGCTTCCTTTTAAACTCTAGGAGCTGCAAGTATGAGCCACACCTGCAATTAACAAGCTCCTAATCAAAAACCTGACCTGGACAGCTTCATAGCTGTTGGAGTATTTGCCCACCCTTCTCTCCAAATACCTCACCCCAGGTACCCAGAACATGTTACAAACACACAATTCAAACACATAATTTTGTTTCCCTGGGGGTCTTAACAGAAAGTCGGTCTTATATATTTATTACCAAGCCCTGCTTTCTGTCACTATATTTATATGTAAAATATACTCTAAGGGCTAGATTACAAGTGGTGCTCTATAATTTTTCCCACTTGCATGCTAACTGCACTCTTAAGTAAAAAATGAAGGATGCCCCATTAGGTTGCTTATTACAAGTTGAAAGTAAAAAAGTTAGCACGCTAATTTCAGGACTTCAGATATTGTGACCAAGCTAAATCCTTCCCCCCATAGACTTCTATGGGACACGCTACAAAAAGCCTTATTAGTTATCACTCGCGCACTAACCCCAACATTGTTCTAGATCAGCTGCGCTAAAGCCAAAGGTGCACTAGAATCCTTTACATTCATGTTCTTCACATAGAAGAAAATGTTAATTTATTCTTTACATATATGATTCTTTTTTCTTTTTTTTTTTGTAAAATATATATCTATATGAATATATACGGCTCTATATGAATATATATACGGCTATATATAGAAAGAGAGAGTGATTGTGTATATATCCCATTTCTCTTTTTAACCCTATTAAAACATTTTTAAAAATATAAAAATTATATTTTTTATTAAAAAGTGTATATATGAGTAATATTTTAATATGTTTTTGATTTGTTTTGTGATTTTTTTTTAACCCTTACACTTTATTTCAGGTCTCAAGTCACGCTAAATATTCTAGCACATTTTCTGCTAGCGCTCAAGTGCAACCTATAACTTTCAACTTGTAAAAGAAATATGAGCGCTATTTAGCGCAGTCACAATATCCATTGAAAGTATAGGCAATGCTAGAGCCATGTCGGTTGTGCTAACCTTTCTCTGGTAAATGTGATTTGTCATGGACTTGTAAGATCAAGGTGCGCTCTAATGTTAGTGCGCTCCAGCAATATTGCTTATTGCGTCCTGTATATATATATATATATATATATATATATATAACACACATCTATATACACACACACACACATATATATATATATATATATATATATATATAGAGAGAGAGAGAGAGAGAGAGAGAAACATAGAATTTGACGGTAGATAAGAACCAAAAAGGCCCATCAAGTCTACCCATATTACATGTTACTTTTTCCTTAGGATAGCCTTATGCATAGGCTTACCAGAAGTCCCACTTTTACTGGGATTGTCCCTGTTTGGAGGCGCTGTCCCAGTGTCCCACCCGGTTGTTCATTCTGTCCCAGTAGGGTTGCCAACTCTGGGTTTCAAATCATGTGTCCGGGTTTCAGACCGCCTGAAACCCGAACACATTATTCAAAATGACCGGACTGTGAGTCTGTGGCTGCGGCTCTCCAGCATAGTTGGATGCTGGTACTTTGTTACATACAGCCCTGCTTAGCTTAATGTTCGTGTCCTTCAAAGTTTACATTTAGTAATACAGGCTGAGTGAGCAGCATAGCGTTTTTTTAATTTTGTAGTACTACTTGGTTGATTTTTCTAAGAATTTAACACCCCCTGACCCCTGATGACATCACCGGTGATACACGTTTAGGGGAATCATATGGGTATGACCAGGAAGTGCAGACAGGTAGGATTTTTGGCGTGGATCTTGCTTTACCTTATGCAGAATAGCATTTTGGCTGTAATCTTCCTGCATTATGTTATAGAGTAGCCTCTTAAACAGCTTTAGGAGGTATGTGTTTCTTTTTTACTTATTACATTCAATGTTGTATTAATGCCTTATCAGTATCCGGTTCTGTTCCTTAATTAGACACATAAAACACATATTACACTGCAGAAATTAAATTGTGTGATGTATATGCTTGTCACTATTTTATGAACTTGGTAATTATGCCTGATGTTTGGCATTATTTAGAATCTGAGATTTAGATGAATGATTTATTTGCTAATGTTGTGTATGGGTTGCCACAACAATGTAATTGTGCCTTTTTCACTAGGGGGTGGTGTTATGGTCTATTTAAACTGCGTGATTCACTTGGTGTTTGACTGAAGAAGGGTAGAGTATCCACAAAACATTACGCACATAAAAGCTACTACTTTAAAGGGACCGGTAATTGCCATGTCCCTTGACCACGCCCCTGACCACACCCCCACTGGCGCCGCACCAGGTGGTCCCAGTTTCACCTTTAAAAATTATGGTAAGCCTACGCCATTTTTAAATTCCTTTACAGTTTTTGTGTTTACCACCTCAAATGGAAGTTTATTCCATGAACCCACCACCCTTTCTGTAAAAAAATGCTTCCTCAAATTTCTCCTGAATTTAATACCCTCTAACTTTAGATTGTGACCCCTTGTTTTGGCATTTATTTTTTTGTGAAAAATGCTTTCAGCTTCTATTTTATTAAGTCTATATATATATATATACGGCTGTATAAATCAGCCACTGAATTTCTAGAAAAAGATCGCAGATCCATTATGCTCAGCCTACTATTAAAATGACTCATGCTCTTTGCATGTGCACATCCCAATCGCAGCTGTAGAATGAAATGCTCTAAGTAAACAGACGTATACACATGGTCACTTGGTTATAGCTGCTTCTAGCAAATAAAATGCCAGCCATCTACACAAACCCACAAACACAGGTTGCCAGAAAGCAAAATGGCGAAAAACGAATAACGTCCCGCCTACTAACCTGAGAGCTTCAGCCAATCAGCGAGTAGATTTCTCGCCCAGCTGCTTCTCATTGTCAGGGTTACTGTGTAGCTGACTCCCAATCAGAACTTGCAGCGGTATTTAAAACAAACGCATGTAAAGCGTTAGGCAGCTTGACCGTTGCTCTAATTTCCCAGCATTCCATGAGAATAGGCAGAAACTGCTGAGCCGGTTGGTTGTGTGGTAAGTGGGAGCTTCTGGTTATGGGGAACAAATTACTCGCGCTCTGTGCCCGGTATAGTTCCCTTATTCACACACACAGGGGTTATTAGTGAATGGGCACAATGCGCCTGGTTATTTACCTCGTACTCACCTTACACAAGCGAGTTGTTAGTAGTCACAATAAAGGGTAGCTCCCTGCGGCCAGGTCTCATGTATTAGTGTCCGGTATTATCGTGTGGTGTACTTTATATTCAATGTAACGAACTGATTGCAATAAAACCGCAACGTCTCGTACAATCCATCTCAGCAGTTATGGTTTCCTCCAACCACCGTGGTATTTGAGAGGATGCATTGTTTGTTCAAGTAGCATAAACAATCCCTCAATCTAACAGCAATAGGCGATCAATGTGTAACGTGAGGAGTCTGTAACTACTGAGGGGGGCGTTGTGTGCAGCAGTTATTTGTGGTGAAGCTGAAATAAGGGGTGTTAATGTCACTGATGCAGCTTTTATTTTTATATAGGTGGCTCCTGACCCTACATCAAGGGAGTTATAAATGTAATTAATGGCTGAAGTTCTGAACTGGCCATTCTGATGGGTGACATTTTGAAAGAGAAATTAGTGACAGTCAACACCAACATTTCTTTTCTTAAATCTAGACAACACCTTTACTATCCATTCCCCAGCTTTGCACAACCAACACTGTTGGATTAATATACTTTATAACATTTAAACCTCCAAATGTTCTGCCTGTTTTTAAACCACTGCAGACAGCCTTATCACATGCTTTATTTTTTATTTCCTTTTCACAACAGAAGACTGCTAGTTCATGTGAGTCTTATAGATAGCATTGTGCTCATGCTTGTGGCTGACACTGCACTAATTGGCTAAAATGCAAGTCAATAGAAAATTAGCCATGTAATCAGGGTGTGTCAAGAGGATTAGATACAAGGTAATCAGAGGTAAAGTGTATTAATACAACCATGTCTGTGCAAAACTGGGGCGTGGGTAATGGATTATATAGCTTTAAACAAAATTGCAGTGGACTGTCCCTTTAAATTTTAAAGGTACATTATACACTAGATTTTTCTTTGCATAAATGTTTTGTAGATCATTTTTAAATAGCCTATATAGTTGGGGGGGGGGGGGGTTTATGTATAGGTTTGCTTATTTTTAAAGAACAATGATCTGATTTTCAGACTCCTAACCAAGCCCCAAAGTTTTAGAAGTATATTTACTCCTTTTTGTGTAAAGGGTCTTTTCATATGCAGGTGGGGGGTGGTGTCTATTTCCCTTTTGCAGTGGGTGTTCCAGTAACCTTTTAATCATAGCTAAACTGGAAGCTTCTAAGGTTTTATACTGCATTTTTAGATTAGTATCTGTGCATATTCTTTACAGTAGTGTCTATTGCATGCAGTTATAACAATTGGTGTCTACTGTCCCTTTAAAGGGCCAGTAAACCCACCAAATGTTACACATTTCTGCACGTAGGTTAGTGCCAGCTTTCTAAATCAAAGTATGTCAGATATTTTTCTACAAAAATGTATCTTACAGACCACCGGTCCTGGCTCTTCTGAGCAGGTCTGGGGGTTTTCTAAGCGTATCAGGCATGTCTAGTCACAGCAGGCCCGATCGTGCCATTAAAATGCATTTAGCTCCCTCCTGGTCTGGTAGCGGAGCGAGCTACCTTCATTTTATTGGCACGGGCGGGCTGTGACTAGACAGCGTGCCTGATGCGCTTAGAGAAACTCAAAACCCGCTCAGTAGAGCCAGGAGCGGTGGTCTGTAAAATACTGACTTTGACTTAAAAAGCTGGTGCTAACCTAATGTTATATAATTCTGCACTATTTGGTGGGTTTACTGGCCCTTTAAGCTTGATTCAGACAGGGGATGCAATAACTAACTTATTGAATAGATTTTGTTCTCTTGGTATCCTTTTTAAAAGGATATCTAGATGGCTTTAGGCGGGTGCACATCTTGGGTACTATATTGCAGCAGTCTGTTACAATGTGTTATATGCTAAAATTATGCCAAAAGAAAAAAATATAAATGATGATTGAGAACTGTTTTATTTTACAGTGGTTTTGTCTCTAACCGTCATGCTGCAGTCTGCTGTAGCTGTTTTTTAAACATGCAATGTTGCCCACAAGGAAATTAAAGGGATAGAAAGGACAAAAAAGAAATTTCTATGTGAAATAGAAGCATTTTGCAACTTTATTTCATTAGCAAAACCTGCTTCTAGTAAGTTATTCAAACACCAGGCCTGCTCAGATTGTCACAAAAGCCACTGCTGACTCACTGTCTACAGAAGCAATGCACACCACCGCCAGCTCTGGGCGAGCATGTTTAAATACTGGTGCACAGGCTTTAACAGGATATGTGGGTATGCTGCAGAAACAGTGCTTACTTTTACTAGAAACATTTTTGCTAATGAAAGTATATTGCAAAAATGCTTCTATTTTACATTTAATTGCAACCATGCTATATAATTTTTTACCTTTCCCTTTTAAAGGGACAGTAAACACCTTGAGATAGAGAGAATATACATACATGCGCAATTAAGCAATATATTTTTATCTAATTTGTATTTTTTTAAATGTAAAAAATTGAGATTTCTAATTCACAGGGCTTGACATACACCCTTCTGCTATATTTCTGTCCTTTATTGGATTTATTAGAACCGCAAACAATTGCTTTACACTGACTAGCGTTGTAGTCAGACTAAAGCCCAGACTTTCTACTCCAAATAAGACAGATGGAGTTTGGCTTTTGAAAAAAAGATGTTAAACCTGGCCGTGTTCTATAGCAACACATCCAATGTCTGGTAATTACAATGTATATACTGTCCCTTTCTAATCAAATCCATGATTGGGACATGTACACCCTCTAGCTAAAGAGCATTTTGGCAACACCTAATAGTGTAGCGTTAGCTATGAGAGAACACAATCAGCCACTACTACTGTGGCATGATCATATGTGCATTCATACTGCGTTTTTCTTACAGGTAATCATGTCGCAGTTTGTGTTTGAGACTGACCTGAATAGTATCATAAAACTTGACGCTCCGATCACAAATGCTCCCCTTGCACGATGGCAGAGGAAAGCAAAGGAGGGTGGCAGTACGTCTGGAAACACATCTGCAAACAGCAGCATCATTTCACCCATGAAGGCGTCAAACCGATCCTATGGCCCAAGCAAAACTCCGTCCAAGACGCCAGGTTTGTGTGCAGTTGTCATTGTGGTTAGGTTTAGGTCAGAACAAAATTGAATTGGACCTAACGAGATTTAAAATGGAAATGCAGGGGCCTAGCTTATTTAGGATGTTATGCTACTTGTTTGCATTTACGTTTGTGCATGGCCTGTGCACCAAATGGCATACCTGCCTAGTCAGTTGTCACTCATGGTCCAAATTAAAGGGACACGCAAGTCAAAATCCTTAATGACGTTGGAAAGTATTAAAACTGCATATACACTTTCTGAGGAACAAGCTCAGAGGGTATACGTATTGGTATGTCTGTCACATGATACAGGGGGCCGTGAAATGGGAGAAATTAAATTGCCAGAAATATAATCTACTGCTTATTTGAAATTCAGAAAAGTGTTGCATTGTCCTTTTTATTGTGCACTTGTTAGTTATGCAATTCTACTGCATTTAGTGGTGTTTTTTTGTGTTTTTTTTTTTTAAGGGCAGTAATTTCTAAATGAAACATTCATGATTCAGAGTTTTAAAATACTTTCCCATTTGCTTTGTTCTTTTGGTATCATTTGTTGCAGAGTGAACCTAGAGAGCTAAGAAACTGGTTATAGAAGTAAGTTGTTAAAATGTCATGTTCTATCCAGTCAATTTAAGTTTGACTTTACTGTCCCTTTAAGCTGTTGCTGCAGTGACATTACTGCTTGGTGTGAGGGGCATGCACAGCATATGGGACATTGAAGTGCTTTTAGTAAGTTATGTTTGCTGCAATCTTTCACCTGTCATTTTTGACAATTATGTCCCTGCTTATGTAATGGGTTTAACATGGAACAGGTCCAGTTATGTAATCAAATCCATTTGGATGGTGTCTCATCATGTTAAGATGGTTATGTAAATAAAACAAAGGAAACATTTTTATAATTTCCATATTATAGTATTTAAAATTAAATTTAACTTTTTTTAAAAAAAAATATAGGCAAAACGGGGCATAAAGTGCAGGGTACACCCTCAAAAGCTGGTGGTGATCGTTTTATTCCAAGCCGCAATTCAATGCAGATGGATGTGGCAAGCTTCCTCCTTAGCAAAGAGAATGAGCCAACAGAGGACTCTCCTACCAAAAAGGTATTGTATACTTCTATAGAAAACACTTGACTGATAACAAATGGGTATGTTTTACAGAAGTTCATGTATTTACAGGAGCAACAGAAAGCCTGGGCTATGAACCTGAATGGCTTTGATGTAGAAGAAGCAAAAATTTTAAGGCTTGGTGGAAAACTCCAAAATGCACCTGAAGGTTTGTAATGTAGGAGGGGGTAGATTGTATTCTGGATATATGGTCCCTGCACCTTTATTAAAACTTCTGTTTTGCAGGATATCAGAATAACTTGAAAGTTCTCTACAGTCAACTCAAATCTACTCCTGGTTCCAGTAAGAAAGTTGGCAGATACATTCCCTCCATGCCTGACAGAATACTAGATGCTCCAGAAATCAGGAATGATTACTGTAAGGCTAAGCTAAATAAACACAGGTGTTTGGCGTGACAAACATTCTATTTCTATTAATTAAATGTGTCTTCCCCAGATCTCAACTTGATAGACTGGAGCTCTCAGAACATTCTTGCTGTTGCGCTGAGTGATTCTGTTTATCTATGGAACTACATATCAGGAGAAATAGTACTCTTGATGCAGATGGAGCACTCTGAAGACTATATATCATCAGTGTCTTGGATTAAGGAAGGGAATTATCTTGCAGTGGGTACAAGCAATTCTGAAGTCCAGGTGAGATTAAGCACCAGTCTTGGAATGGCAAATCACATGCCAAGCTTTTTAGCTTGGGGGTAAGCAAAAGCTTTAAATTGCATAAAAGTATTAACCCAAACATCCCTGGGAGAATGTAAAGCAAGCATGCTTATTTCTTCTACAAGATAAAAGTCCACAGATTTCATCCTTGTGGGATATTAACCTCCTAACAGGAAGTGGCAAAGAGCAGCAGAGCTGTGTGTGTATATATAGCTCCTCCCTTCCCTCCACCCCCAGTCATTCTCTTTGCCTGTGTTGGTACTAGGAAGAGGTAAAGTGAGGTATTAGTTTTAGATTCTTCAATTGAAGTTTTTTATTTTAAACAGTACCGGTATGTACTATTTTCCTCAGGGAGATATGGAATGAAGATTTCTGCCCTGAGGTTGATCTTAGCAGATTTAACTAAGATCCGTGTTGGTTCCCACAGAGCTGCTGAAGGGTAGTGCAAGAGAAATATTCAGTGTGGAGAACGGTGTCATGCTACAAGCAGCATTGAGGTATGCTCAGTCTTTTATTCTGAGGAGACTTGGTATATCAGAGCTGGCTGACTTTTTTTTTTTTTTTTCCCTGCAAAGGAAGGGGTAAGCCGTAGACCTGTGCACTGAGGGTGTTACTGAAATTCCAATGTTTGTTCATAATGCTTAGACATATGGCTTTGACACTGGGAGAGGCAGCTTGATATTTTATACTTAACAAAAGTCAGTAGGGCTGCAAGTCCTTATTACATGATTATAAGGGGACCACATGGCTTATTTTTCCACACCGCTTCCCATGCGGTTATTCTGGACTGTTAGGATGAAGTCCATGATGGGCGGGGCCTATTTTGCACGCTCAGACGCGCAGTTTACTCTGACTGGCATTAGCTCTGGTGGGGCCTAAACTTGTGTTCTGTTCACTGGGATCGTTGTTGTGGAATTTTGCAGTACCTTGGGGGGCAGGTAGGCTAGGTGCAGGGTATTTTTTTTTTTTTTGGTTAAAATGTCTGAGGGTAATTTCACCTTTTACATATAGGGTGCAATAATTTTTGGGCCAATTGAATATTTATATGTAGTGTTTAACGTTTTAGGAAATTGTGCACTTATTTCTTAAAGGCGCAGTACACTTCTAAAAGTTAATATATGAATATTAATCAGGAAATTGTTGTTCCTTCCTTGTGTCCTATCCTTCTAAGGAGCGTCTGTTGCATAACCTGGACGTTGTCCGTGCCTTGAAGTTTAACTTGCATTCTGGAAAGCGTAGGGGTCAGAGCTACGGCTACCTCATTTTGGCTGAGTAGTATCCGCCTGGCATGAGACTGCTGGACAGCAGCCTCCTGACAAAATTACGGCTCATTCTACTAGGGCTGTGGCTTCCACATGGGATTTTAAAAATGATGCTTCTGTTCGGATTTGCAAGGCTGCAACTTGGTAGTCTCTTCATACTTTTTACAAATTTGATACTTTTGCTTCTTCTGAGGCTGTTTTTGGGAGGAAAAGTTATTCAAGCAGTGGAGCCTTCCCGTTTAGGTCTGTCTTGTCCCTCCCGTTTCATCCGTATCCTGTAGCTTTGGTATTGTATCCCACAAGTAAGGATGAAATCCGTGGACTCGTCGTATCTTGTAGAAGAAAAGGAAATTTATGCTTACCTGATTTCTTCTACAATACGAGTCCACGGCCCTCTCTGTCATTTTTCAGACAGATTTGAATTTTTTTTTGTAACTTCAGTCACCTCTGCACCTTAGCTTTTCCTTTCTCTTCCTAAACTTTCAGTCAAATGACTGGAGGTGGAGGGAAGGGAGGAGATGTGTGTATGTGACGGATACCCCGACTGGGTAGCTCCGCCAAACGGGTCCTGCTTCCTCCCTGCCGATTGCAGCTATGTAGCTGGCAAGTGACCACAGCCTGTAGCCACCCCTGATGCCCAACAGCACCAGTACTCGGGGTCCCACCCTGTGGCAGACTCCAGCTACCAAACTAGGTAGCTCTGTCAGTGTCCTTCCTCTGCCTGGAACAGGCTGCTATGTAGCCCAGGAAAAGTGATTTTTAGCTGGAGCAAACCCAAATAACTAGAGTCTAGCATTCAGGTTTAACAGGAACTGATTTTATTGAAAACACACTCCTTTTTATACAGTCAGCTCATCTTGATAAGACCCTGGACAATCCCACTATTTTCCTGCCCCTCTAGACAACCCGGCACCTCCATAGGAGCCACAGTCTCACATAATCCCAATACATAGGGGTGGCAGTTTCGGGTGATCCTGGTGGAGCGGCGGCACTTCCAGGGTGTCATTTTAAAGCGCTCAGTCCCCAGATGCCACAGTCCAAAAATCAGCATGATTCGTTACTGGGGACCGGAGTTAGTCCGTTGAAGTTAGGGGTGTCAAAAACCCCCAGTTCCAAAAGGAGCTCTCCTCTGGAAATTCCCCCACCCCTTGTACTCCCCAGGGACTACTAATGCCCAAAAGAGCGGAGCTCTGGGGCACATGGTTGCTGGAGCGACCTGGGTTAAAATTAGCGGGTGTTCTGCTGTCCTGTGGCCGACCGGGAGTTCCAGGAGCCTGGCCAGCCTGAGAGGGGTTAGGTTGGTGTCGTAAGGCAGCCGACCGGGAGTTCCAGGAGCCCGGCCAGCCTAGAAGGGTTTTCCTGGTCATGCACCAGCTTTTCTCTGAACACAAAGCAAACAGCTTACAGAGATGGTGGTTGCTCTGAGGAGCGCAAAACCACTGAGAAACAGGGGTGAGGTTGTAGGGGGGTAGCCTTAGCCGTCTGATATCCGTGACTATATATATATATATATATATATATATACTCACTCTGCTGGGGTGCTCTTTGCCACTTTTAGCAGGAGGTTAATATCCCACAAGTAAGGATGAAATCTGTGTGCTTGTCATATCGTAGAAGAAATCAATTTATCAGGTAAGCATAAATTTACTTTTTTTGATTTTATTTTAAACAAAAGGCAGCAAAATAATGTATTGCAATAATTAAACATTTTATGCGTTATTGAAATGTCAAGTTAACAGTCTAATATTTCAACAGCTTTGGGATGTTCAACAGCAAAAACGCCTCCGTAATATGGTCAGCCATTCATCTCGTGTTGGTGCACTGAGTTGGAACAACCACATCCTATCCAGGTATGAGCTGCTGTTTGCAAAGCACCTCCATTACAAAATAAGTAAAGCCTAAAATGTAACTAAGGAATCATGGTTATTTGGCTTGTGTAGTAGGACATTTTGAATGTCCTTGTACTGATGTCTGGGGAAAATAAAATTTTATTTATGCCAAAATGATCTGTTGAATTGATTACTAATTTTTAATCTTTGTTTGAAAAAGATAATCCCTTTCTTTCCTGTGACATGGAGTCCATGACATTCCAATTACTAGTGAGATATTCAACTCCTGGCCAGCAGGAGAAGGCAAAGAGCACCCCAGCAAAGCTGTTAAATGTAAACTCCCTTACCCATAATCCCCAGTCATTCTCTTTGCATTTGTCAATGGAGGTTGGGCAAAGTTGGTGTCTGAAGAAAATCTTTTATGGGTATTTCCCTTCAAGCAAGGATTGGGGTCTAGCTGTGTCCACATCAATCTCTTGAGTAAGTAGTGGTGGCTTTTAGCAGTTACAAGGCAAAGTCTTTGCTTTACTTTTAATACTTTGCTACCCCTTTGAGAGCCAGAGTTGGTTACTGTTTCTTTTCCTACAGGTCCATGACAGGGAGCAAAGTGCCTGTCACACCTAAGGATCAGCATCTATTATGCAGCTGGATCTTAAGGTAAGTGCCTTTGCCTTCTAGGTACAGAAGGACAGCAGCACTTAAGAGGTTAACCCTCCATTTTTTTTTTATCTAGGAGACATAATAATCCCTTAGTCATATGGGGGCAATATATATTGGCACACTAAAGACTTGAGGGAAAGTTCTCATTTGGCTAAGGGATGTAAAGGAGTTACATAGTAAGGGATAAATTTTATTTACTTATCTGGCTTTGAACTGTTTAGAGCTTATTGGTATGAAGTGGTAAAGCAGTTTTTAGACTGCTTTTTCACTCGTGTGTGGTTTTTTTTTTTTGTTTTTTTTTCCTCTGCATAGAAATGTTGCACACTTTATTTTAAGCCCTGCTCTTGTGACACCAGCACTTCTGGTTTAGCGGTACTGTTGCAACCTCAGTAACTTTTTCTACTGTGGAAAGAATCCAGCTCCTTTAGTTTCGTCTATTTGCTTAGTCTACCTGGATTGTTCAAGAGGAGAGGGTCTCTTCAAAGTCTTTTCTTACTAGTGGGGTATTACTTTTGGCAGTAGGAGCTCAGGCAGTCTGAGGTGTTTTTGTTCTAAATGTTTCCTTATGTTAAATTTATTTTTTTATTCACTTAATTTCTGTAATTTTGCAATTACTTGTTACCTAACCCATGGACTCTGAACAAGATCAGTCAATCTCCATGGATAAATGTTCTTTGTTTAGAGGCCCAAATTGTTTTACCTATGCCTTTTTTTTTTTTTTTTTTTTTTTTTTTTCCCTCCTTGTTTAACCAAGACTTTAAAACTAAGGGATAAATTACTCCCTTCTGAGCCTACTGTCTATCAGGATCATGTTGTGCGTGACCTGCCTCGGCTTTATCCTCAAATGTCCCAAGCTTTAATAGTTTCTAATACTGTGTCCTCTCATCCTCCTGGGTTGTTTTACCTGGGCATTTTGCCGCTCATATTTCTTCTGCGGTAACAGCGGCTTTGTCAGCTTTCCCATCATTGGGCTTCTGACTCGGTCTGCATTAGCTAATCTTTCTCAGATGTCTGAATATTTCAGTAGCTTCTGAAGGTGAGATCTGACTTTAGCAGAAAAATCTTCAGAACATGAAGCTTAAATCTAAAAATTAACCTCCAACACCTCTGGTTACTATTGAAGGAGTTTCTAGCTACTTTAGACAACTTTGAACCTTCAGTTTCTGCCAACCCCATGAAGTCTTCTAAATTTGATAGTTTGAGTCCATCTTTTGAGGTTTTTCTTGTCCCAAGGAAGATGTCAAGTTATTTCTCAGGAATGGGATAAACCAGGTTTTTTTTTTTTTCTTACCCTTCCCCTGTTAAGGACATTTCCTGTTTGCTGACTATTTGGGACTGTACCTAAAGTAGAAGCTATTTCTATTCTGGCTTAGAACTACCATTCCTATAGAGGATCGTTGCTCTTTGAAGGATCCCATAGATAAGAAACTAGAGGCTTACTTAAAGTATGTATATAAATAAAGGATTACAGTGGCAACCTGCAGAGTAGCGACATGGTTGCAGGAGCAGCATCTTATTGGTGCGATGCCTTGTCTGAACTTATTACAGATGAAATTTTGGTAGAGTAGATACAAGAAAGGATCAAAGATCTCAAACTAGCCAATACCTTTATCTGTGACAACATGCAGATTATTAGACTGTGGGCTAAGATTTCTAGCTTTTACCCCTTTTTATAATGGTAAAACTGTTTGGTCCTGGTCTGGCGGAAATCCTTTCAGAGATTACTGGTGGAAAGGTTTCTTTCCTACCTCAGGACACGAATAGGCCTAGGGGTCGGCAGACTTCTAATTTTCGTTCCTTTCACAACTTAAGGGACAGAAGTCTTCCTCACCAGACCAATCCAGGTCCTCTTGGAAATCCAGCCAGCCCTGGAATAAGTTAAAGCAGAACAAGAAGCCTTCCGCTGACTCTTGGGCTGTTAACATTGTATCCCAGGGTTACAGAATAAGATTCAGGTGTTGCCCTCAAAGGGGCACATTTTCTCCTGTCAAGACTATCCTCAAACCAGGTAAAGGATGCCTTCTTAAATTGCATAAAGGAACCCATCCTCCCTGGGAGTTATTGTACCAGTCCCGCTAAAGGAACAAGGTCTAGGATTCTATTCAAATGTATTTGTGGTCCCCAAAAAAGGAGGCAACTTTTTGTCCAAGCCTAGATCTCAAGTGCCTCAAATGTCTCAGGGTCCCATCCTTCAAGATGGCAACTAGTCGTTCCATTCTTTCTTTAGTACAATGAAGGTCAATTTATGACTCTAGGATGCATACCTTCATGTTCCCATTAACAGGGAACATCACCAGTTTGAAGTTTGCTTTTTTGGGGCAAACAGTTGTGCTTCCCTTTTGATCTGGCCACAGCTCCATAATCAAAGGTTCTGGGGGCACTCTTGGCAGTGATCAGATCCCAGGAAATGGCACCTTACCTAGATATCTTGGTTCAGGTGTCTTCAACTAGCTCAATCTCATACAGACATGCTGGGGTTTTTCTACATTCCCACGGGTGGAAGGTGAATTTGGAAAAGTTCTCAAATTCCAACTACAACAGTTTCCTAGGTACAATAGATTTCATGTCCATGAAGATTTTCCTGACGGGTCAGAAAATCCAAACTTCTTGCTTCTGCCTTTCTCTCCAGTCTGCCTTTTGGCCATCAGTGGCTCAGTGCATGGAGGTGATTGGTCTTATGGTAGCATCCATGGACATACCTTTTTGCTCGGTTCGCTGCAGCTTTGCATGCTTAGTCAATGGAACGGAGAGCGTTCAGATTTGTCATATAGGATAAATCTGGACACCCTAACAAGACTCTTGTGGTGTATGTCTCAGGGCACTTGCTTTCTGGAAGATTTTGACTACAGATGTCAGGCTGGGAGCTGTTTGGGGTTCTCTGAAGGCTCAGGGCCTGTGGTTTTGGAAGAGTCTTCTCTTCCCATAAACATCTTTGAGCTATCTTCAGCGTGGCCTCAACTGTCTTTAGTCCGTTTTTTATCGGATGTCAGTCTGACAACATCAGTGGCTTACATCAACCACCAGGCAGGGACTCTGAGTTCCTTCTCCATTAAGGAGATGGCACAAATTATTCAGTGGGTGAAAGCTCACAATTTATCTGCCATCCACATTCCTGGAGTGGAAAACTGGGAAGTGGATTTCCTCAACAGATTTCATCCCAGGGAGTTGGCTCTCCATCTGTAGGTGTGTTCCAGGTTAACACTTTAAATGGGGGGTGCTGGAATTGGATCTGATGGCAGAACACTAAGCTTACAAGGTACGGTTCAAGGGCAAGAGATCCTCAAGCCGCTCTGATAGATGCTCCTGGCAGTTCCTTGGGATTTCAGTCTAGCATACCTGTTTCCTCAGTTTGCGCTCCTTCCACGAGTTAATGCTCGTATCAAACCAGAGACCATTGGTAATTCTAATAGCTCCTGCATAGCCTTGTAGGATCTGGTATGCAGACCTAGTGAAGATGTCATCTCAGCCGCCTTGGAGGTTGCCTCTGCAAAAGGACCTAATTCAGGGTCCTTTCCGCCATCCAAACCTAGATTCTATGAAGCTGAATGCTTGGAAGGCTAGTTCTGTCTAGATGTGTGTTTCTTCCATTTTCCTTCGGTTGAATGACTGGGGATTATCGGTAAGGGAAGTTACACTTAAAGGGACATGAAACCACTTTTTTTTTCATTTAGAAAGAGCATGCAATTTTAAACAACTTTATTTACTTCTATTTAATTTGCTTCAATCTTTTGATGTCCTTGGCTGAAAAGCATATCTAGATAGGCTCAGGTAGCGGCTTGATTGGTGGCTGCGCATAGTTGCCTCATGTGATTGGCTGACCCATGTGAATTTTTTTTTAAAAATCTAAAGAATTAAGCAAATTAGATATTAGAAGTAGATTGGAATGGTTAAAATTGTGTTCTCTATCTGAATCATGACAGAAAAATTGGGTTTAGTGTCCCTTTAACAGCTTTGCTAGGGTGCTCTTTGCCTCCTGCTGTCCAGGAGTCCAATATCCCACTAGTAATTGGAATGACGTTGTGGACTCAATGTCCGGAAAGAAATTGATCAGGTAATTCTTTTTTTTAAAATTTTTTTTTTTTCCTCACCCATTCCTCAGTTTTAAAAGGACATTAAACATAATTTATTTTTCTTCATGATTTAGGTAGAGAACAATTTTAAACATTCGAATTTGCTTTTATTCTTTAGATATCCTTTGTTTAAGAAATAGCATTGCACATGGGTGAGCAAATTACACAATGCATCTATGTGCAGCTACTTGAGCCTATCTAGATTTGCTTTTTAGCAAAGGATATCAAGAGAATGAAGTAAATTAAAGCAGGCAATTTTAAACCACTTTCTATCTGAATTATGAGAACATTTGGTTTTCATGTCCCTTTTTTACATAACCTGAACTGTTACATTTATGTACTTCTGTACAGGCTTAGATACAAAGTAATCAGACCCCCCCCCCCACCCCCCCCCCCCTTATCACTGCTATTCAGACATGAATTTTAGACACTTGGTGCTGACTCATGAATAACTCCATGGGGCTAAGCACAATTATCTAGTGCACACATGCACTAGCAGTATATTGCTGTGATTTATAAATGCACTGCTATAAAGTCAGCCTGCAGGAGCTTAGAAACTGGCAGATATTAGGGTTAAAGTATATGAATATAACTGGTTGTACAAAGCTGGGAAATGGGTATTTGGAGTAGGCTGTCGCTATGTGTAGTAGAAAGTAGAGTAAGGAAATTTTTTTTTATTTTTTTTTTCTGTAATTTTACATCTAAACTGAAAATGAGAAGCTAACAGTTTTCAGAGGTGATACTGACAATGTTTGCAAGCTTTACCTACACAGTAGGGAATGTCTATTCCAGAATTTGTATTTAAAAATGGATAATCCCTTACGGCTAGATTTAGAGTTGGGCGGTAGCCGTCAAAACCAGCGTTAGAGGCTCCTAACGTTGGTTTTTACCGCCCTCTGGTATTTGGAGCCAGTCATTAAAGGGTCTAACGCTCACTTTTCAGCCGCTACTTTTCCATACCGCAGATCCCCTTACGTCAATTGCGTATCCTATCTTTTCAATGGGATCTTTCTAACGCCGGTATTTAGAGTCGTGGCTGAAGTGAGCGTTAGAAATCTAACGACAAAACTCCAGCCGCAGAAAAAAGTCAGTAGATAAGAGCTTTCTGGGCTAACACCGGTTTATAAAGCTCTTAACTACTGTGCTCTAAAGTACACTAACACCCATAAACTACCTATGTACCCCTAAACCGAGGTCCCCCCCACATCGCCGCCACTATAGTTAAATTTTTTAACCCCTAATCTGCCCCCACAACGTCGCCAGCTACCTACAATTAACCCCTAATCTGCCGACCTGAGCTCACCGCTAGTATAATAAATGTATTATCCCCTAATCCGCCTCACTCCCGCCTCAATAACCCTATAATAAATAGTATTAACCCCTAATCTGCCCTCCCTAACATCGCCGACAGCTAACTTCAAGTATTAACCCCTAATCTGCTGACCGGAGCTCACAGCTACTCTAATAAATGTATTAACCCCTAAAGCTAAGTCTAACCCTAACACTGACACCCCCTAAGTTAAATATAATTTAAATCTAACAAAATAAGTTAACTCTTATTAAATAAATTATTCCTATTTAAAGCTAAATACTTACCTGTAAAATAAATCCTAATATAGCTACAATATAAATTATAATTTAGGGGTTAATAAGTGTAAAGTTAGGGGTGTTTAGACTCAGGGTACATGTTAGAGTGTTAGGTGCAGACGTAGGAAGTGTTTCCCCATAGGAAACAATGGGGCTGCGTTAGGAGCTGAACGCGGCTTTTTTGCAGGTGTTAGGTTTTTTTTTAGGTTTTCAGCTCAAACAGCCCCATTGTTTTCTATCGGGGAATCGAGCACGTTCTTGAAGCTGGCCTCGTCCGTAAGCACCGCTGGTATCAAGAGTTGCAGTGGTGTTAAATTATGCTCTATGCTCCCTTTTTGGAGCCTAACGCACTGAAAACCCAGCCATTCTGTGAACTCTAAATACCAGCGGTATTTAAAAGGTGCGGGGGGGGGAGCATGCGTAGCTAACGCACCCCTTTGGCCGCCAAACTCTAAATCTAGCCGTTAGTTTGCATCACAAACGCTTATATTCTTTTTACCTCTTACCTTGTATCTAAGCCCCTGCAGACTGTCCCTTATCTCAGTTCTTTTGACAGACTTGCATTTAAGCCAATCAGTGCTGACTCACAAATTGAGTGAGCACTTGTATCTATGGCACGCATGAACTAGCGCTGTCTGACAAACTGTCAAAATGCACTGATATGAGGCAGGCTTGAAGGGATTGGAAATTGGCATATGAGCCTACCTAAATTTAGCTTTCAACAAATGCCAAGGGAACAAAGCAGATTTAAGTAATTGACTAAACTGTCCCTTTAACATTGCAGCAGATAATGTTTAAAGGAACATCTTGTAAGAAATTCTGAAACATCAGGGGTGCCAGTTAGCTATCACATATTGGATAACATAGCATCTTAAAGTGAATATAAACTTTAACTGAAGGAAAGTATCAAATACTGTTAAAAGAGGGACACTTTAATTCAATAAAGTTTACAAAGATGCTCATATATTAAAATACTTTTTTCAAAGTGGTAAATATAACGCTGATTCTCTGCCTGCATCTCCTGCTTTCTTTAGCTGAACAATGACTAATTCAGCTTCCAATTGTGTCCTCTTTGGCGTCCTTTAAATGTCAGTATCAAATAATCTTAGAGGGCACTTAGTTTACATTCACTTTAATGTGTAATAAAAAATGGAGCAATTTCTAACTCAGAGCTTGAACTGCACCTGGTGCCCCTAAAAGGCTTTAACTGCAAAACAGTTTGGTTTGTTCTAACGTTAGGTCTGTGGCTAGTCTCTGCAGACTGAAGCCCATATTGGCTCCTCCAAAATGGCAAATGGTGGGTTGAGTTTGGCTATTGAGAAATAATTGCTATAAACTTTTTTTTTTTTTTTTTAAACCTTATTGCTTTGTCGATATCAACACAACAAATGTCTTTTAATAGTGTTCACTGTCCCTTTTTTAATGGCCCATGTCACAAGCTAGAGTCTAAGATTCTGGCTTATCGTTGTGCTTTCTCTCAAGCACCATAGAATGCAGGAGATTAGTGCAGAGCTTAGTCAGATGCGTAAAGTGAAATATTATGCCCACTTATTTCCTTCTCTTCCCCAGTGGCTCTCGGACTGGTCACATACATCACCATGATGTAAGGGTAGCTGAGCATCATGTTGCCACTCTAGAAGGTCACACTCAAGAGGTGAGTGGCCTCAAATGGTCTCCAGATGGTCGCTATCTAGCCAGTGGTGGGAACGACAACTTGGTGAACGTCTGGCCTGCAGTCCAAGGTGACAGTGGCGAGTTTTCACCGGTGCAAACTTTCACACAACATCTAGCTGCTGTTAAGGTATTTTACCTGCTCTATACTGTTCATAACTTGTGTCTGAACCCACCAGATTGTGTGCGTTGGTGTTTTCTGTATCTCTTGTGTATGTGCTGTGGTTAAGAGACTATTTTAAAAAGTAATACAAGTTATATAAACTAACTGGTAACTAAAGCCGTTTATAGCAGTTTATAGCGCAAGCCTGACAACTACATGCTTTAATTCAACTCTGGAGTGGCAGATAACTGGTCAAAAGCAGAAATGCCTTACTTTGCCTCTAAGTCCCATATATCTACTACAACTGACAGCAAGTTGCATTGGTGAAAGACATTTTGTGTTTAAATTCTCATGTCCTTATTAGCAAGCCCTTAGTAATAACCTAATGTAGATAAATGTTACAGTCTTTGTCTTAGTGGTAGTTACTTGGTTAATAAACTATGCGCTGTGAGGGTAAACACTATTGAGTCTAATGAAGTAATCTCAACTTCAGAAAAGTAATTTTTTTTGGGGGGGGAAGGATAAGACTCTTAAAGGACTACTTTCTCTTGTTTTTAAGCTAAACAACATATTAAAGTTAAACATGAATTAAAACCTACTGACCTATATTTTCTCAAACAAAGTTTCATAACGTTTTAAAAGTTGTATCTTTTATTCGCCGATGTCACGTTATCCTACCCACTATTTTCAGCACTGCATGTCAAAATACTTAAACCAATAACTTTGTGTTTAAAGCGCCATTTTGAAACCTAGGTATTGTAAACAGCTTGGTACAGAGCAAAGGATACCCACGGAGTGGGTTTGGAAAACAATTAAACTTGCAGACAAGATTTCTGATATACGGTAGAGATATGTTAATGAAATGCTATTGATAAAAACAATATTTGGGGTAGTTGGTTAGTAACGGGCATAGAAAATATTTACTTACAGTGGCCCTTTAAGCGCTTGTGATTAGTTACCCAATGAGGAAAGATATCTAGTAACACTGTATAATACAAATAAATAAGGGTTGTTTATTTAGATGATTAAAAGATCATAAAATACATATATTTGAAAATAATATCTTAACAAGATATTAAAAGAACAAATTGTGTATATCACTGGTTGGCCAACCATAAAAATCAACTTCTCCAGCGTAATTGTATATATAAAAACAGCATGACAAAATAAGGCTGTAATTGAATAATTTTTAAGGATACAACATTCTGATCCTCATAAATTGAGTGAGTTACTCTTGAAGTGAAATATGGGCTATTTGTAGATAGACCGTAGTATCCACAAAGATATTGTTAGTTCAAATTATTTATTGACGTTAGCAGTATATACAATAGAAGTATGTGGTCAATTGGACAAAATATTCTGGTTATACGATAGTGAGTGCTATAGCGATGTTTGTAGCATTTAATTAGATACGGTAATAAGAAACAGAGGTCGTAACAAATCTGATAATTAGGAATGGAAAGTCTTTAAAAAAAAAAAATTTGTATCTCGAGTGAACAAGGAAGTCTGTTGGTGAGCACAGTGGAGGGTTTTTTTCTGACCTTATTTGATTTCGGTTTGGGGTTTTTTTTTTTTTTTTTACGGTCTGTCCTTATCCAGGGTTTTTAATACTTGAATCCTTTAGGCGGTTTTCTACGTCTATTCACTTAGAGTCGGTTTCTGTTTCAATGTGGTGATCCGTCCGTTGTTTAAACTGCTGATCGCATACCTCTTATTGGGTTTTTCTCTCCGGAGCTTGTTCCTGTAAAAGATACTTGGCGGTCCACTTTTCTGTACACTGTGTGCGGCTGGCGAGGAGTTGGGCTGCGACCGATGCTTCAGCGGTTATTTAGGTCAGAAACTGCAGGGATTCTATCCTTGTGGGATTTGCAAGGCTATGAATCAACCGGGCCTGATGAAGCCAATTTGGTGAAACGATTGTAGGCAAATTTCCTTTCAAGATCCCTGGAGCAAGTGTTATCCATATATCCTTTACCATCTACTGGAAAACAAAGAATCTTGTTCAAATCATCACTGAACTGGGACACAACTGATGATGAATCACAGCCTTGCAAATCCCACAAGGGTAGAATCCCTGCAGTTCTCACCTAAAACCGCTGAAGCAGTGGTCGCTAGCCTAACTCCTCGCCAGCCGCACAGTGTACTCTCAGTGCACAGAAAAGTGGACCGCCAAGTATCTTTTATCAGGAACAAGCTCTGGAGAGAAACCCAATAAGAGGTATGCCGATCAGCAGTTTAAACAACGGACGGATCATCACACCACATTGAAACAGAAACCGACTCGAAGTGAATAGATGTAGCACACCACCTAAAGGATTAAAGAATTAAAAAAAAAAAAAAAACCTGGATAAGGACAGACCGAAAAAATCACCAAGACATCATAAATCAAATAAGGTCAGAAACCCTCCACTGTACTCGCCAACAGACTTCCTTGTAACAGAGTTCACTCGCTACACTCCAGATACCAACTTTTTTTTTTTAGGTTGTCTCACCAAGACTTTACATTCCTAACTATCAGATTTGTTACGACCTGTTTCTTATTACCATATCTAATTAAATCCTACAAACATCGCTATAGTGCTATTGTGTATACTGCTAACGTAACTAACTATCTTTGTGGATACTACGGTCAATCTACAAATGGCCCATATTTCACTTCAAAGAGTAACTCACTCTATTATGAGGATCAGAATGTTGTATCCATAAAAATAATTAACTTACAGCCTTATATTTTGTTGTGTGTGTAGTGATATTTACAAATTCTTTAATATCTTGTTAAGATTGTATTTTCAAATATACGTATTTTGATCTTTTAATCTAAATAAACAACCCTTTTATTTGTATTATACGTGTTACTAGGTATCTTTCCTCATTGGGTAATTAAGCACAAGCGCTTAAGTCTTATCCTTTCCCCAAAAAATTACTTTGTCTTAGTGGTCCCTAGTCTCTGTTTGGGAATTCACTGTAGTGCTTATTGGGGGGGTCAAGCACTAATAAATTCTGCTATACGTTATACAGCAGTATTAGTTTGCAAAGTTGTATTGGTAGTAAAGTTTTATTTGTTTCCAGCAATTATACTGTTTTTTTTTTGCAAACCCTAAAGTGGAAACTGATTTGAGGTTTTTTGACCAAAATTTAAATACACAGCAGTATACTTCAAATTTGAATAGAAGCACTTTTGTAATAAGCACTTTCTGTTTAACAAAGGGTTTAGTAAAATCACCATTTCAGAGCTTTTTTTATAGAAACAGAAGTACAGCTAAAGATTTGGTCATAACTGAAAATGCTCTGGGTTAATTTTGACTGGGAGCACTGGCTAATCAAGGGATTCTTTCGAAAATAAAAAAAAATTCTTGAGTAGACAAAGTTTATTACCCATTCCCCCAGTTTTGCATAGGTTATATTACACTTTTTGTACTTTACCTCATATCTAAGCCTCTGCTGGCTGCCCCTTATCTCAGTTCTTTTTACAAACTTGCACTTTAGCCAATTGAGCAGACTCTTAACTCCATGGGAGTGAGCACAATGTTATCTGAGACAGAGCGTGGTGGTCAAAATACACTTGAGGCAGTTGAACAGCCTCAAATTAGCATGAGCTTCCTAGATTTAGCTTTCCACAAAAATACCAAGAGAGCAAAGAGGAGCAAATTCAATAAGTGAATTGGAAAGCTGTTTAAAAATTGCATGCCCTTTTGTAATCAACTTGACGTCTGTCCATTTAGTCAAAACCTCTTGTGTACAGTATTAAGTCACTTGCCCTTTAGTGGGTATAATACTGATATTTCTGTTTCTCAGGCTGTTGCCTGGTGTCCATGGCAATCAAACGTGTTAGCCACTGGTGGGCGGAACAAATGACCGACACATTCGCATCTGGAACGTCTAGCTCTGGTGCCTGTCTAAATGCTGTTGATACACACTCCCAGTGAGAGCTACTGAATGATTAAAGCAATTTCAATTTTGACTAGAACCCCTCTTGCTAATACATACTTATTGCAAAACTTATAGTAAATTGTGTCTGAGCTTTTTAAACAGAGCATATGTACATATTTCCTATGTACTTGAATTCATACATTGGGCCCCTGTTCAGAGCTGGGCAGCAGCATGCTTTTCTTAGTGATGCAAATAGCGTCCGCAATGACCTAATTATGCAGGTGCCCAGGGATTATGTGAAATTCTGTGTTGCTGAAGCTGCAAAAAGGTTTCTGGTGAAAGGCCTAATTAAAACTGAAATGCATTTAAATTTAATGTAACCGTAAACCCCGTTTTGCTTTTCAGGTCTGTTCTATACTGTGGTCTTCAAATTACAAAGAACTTATTTCTGGTCACGGCTTTGCACAGAATCTGCTTGTCGTATGGAAGTATCCTACCATGGCTAAAGTAACTGAGCTTAAAGGTAGGTATGGGCTGTTTTAGGTTGTTGTACAGTAATTCAATAACGTGCATGTGCTCATTTAAGTCCCTAAATGACTACACTGATACAGTGCTCAGAAGGATTTACGGGTGTGTCCATGCACTGCACTTCTACAAGATATGACTAGTCCATGGATTTCATCCTTACTTGTGGAATTTATCCTAACAGGAAGTGGCAAAGAGCAGCAGAGCTTTGTGTGTATTTATCAATCTCTCTTCCATCCACCCCAGTCATTCTTTGCCTGTCTTAGTAATAGGAAGAGGTAAAGTGAGGTGTTGGATTCTTCAATAAAGAGGTTTTATTTTAAAATGGTACCGTGAGTACTATTTTCCTCAGGGAGAGTGTCAGTCTGGATTCCCAGGAGGAATGAAGAGGGTTGTGGTGGTTTGTGTTTAGTTTTGTTTTTTTGCCCTGAGGTTGATCTTAGCAGACATTACTAAGATCCATTCTGGTTCCCACAGAGCGTCTGAAGGTAGTGCAAGAAATCTTCAGTGTGGAGGATGGTGTCATGCTACATGCAGCATTGAGGTATGTTCAGTCTATTTCTGAGGAGACTTGTTATATCAGAACTGGCTGACATTATTCCCAGGAAGTGGTAAGCAGTAGACCTATATGGATTAGGGTGTTACTGAAATTCCTGTTTTATACATAATTGAACTGCTACAGTATGTATCTCTAGGGGCTTGACACTGGGAAAGGGCAGCTGTGGCACTTTATATATTTAACATTGGGTGATAAGTGAGTGAAGGGGACCACATGGCTTATTACAAACCGCTTCCCATGCAGTTATGAAGCAGCAACGTCCATGGTGGGCGGGGCCTAGTTTTCACACTCAGGTGCGCAGTTTTCTTCTCTCTAGAGGCAGCAGGCACTTGGTCCGGTGGGGACTAAAGTTGAATTTAAGTCACCGGATCCTTGAGTCAATCTTGAGTACCCTGGGGGCAGGTAGGCGCCACAGCAGAGCTGTGGCAAGGTGCAGGGGCTGTTATCGTTTAAAGTTTATTTTCATAATAAGACTCTAAAGGATGATTTAGCATTTTCTCATATGCTGCAATTTTTTTTAGTGCTAAAAATTCGTTTTGGTGCAGTACAAAAAAAACTGTTGCGCTTTTATTTAAAGGTGCAGTACACATTTTTCTAAATTCTTTGAATCCATAAATAAGGTTAAACGACTATTGTGGCTATTGCTAGTCTAACTTGTCTGAGCTTGAGGAAACTCCTTGTTCTATATGTTAGAGGCCATTGTGGAACCTTCTCTTACTTTGTGTACCTCTTGTACTGAAAAGGCCTTACAATGTAAGAAGCATATTTTATGTAAAGAAAGTGTGCCTAAGGATGATTCTCAGTCTGGGGAGAATTTGGCGGCATATCCTGATTCTCTGCAAAGTGTCACAACCTTTAACGCCCACCCAAGCGATGCCTATTTCTTCAACCGCGTCCAATTCATTTACTCTGCAGGATATGGCTGCAGATATGTCAACTACCCTTACAGAGGTATTATTTAAGTTACCAGTGTTGCAGGGCAAACACAGTAGGACAGGAATCAATGTGAATACTGGGTCCTCTGATGCTTTGTTGGCTATTTCCGATGTACCCTCACAGGGATCTGAGTTGGGGGTTAGGGGAACTTTTGTCTGAGGGAGAACTTTTGCAATCGGGAAGTGTTACCTCAGACAGATTCGGACATCATGTCCTTTAAATTTAAGCTGGAACACCTCCGCCTGTTACTTAGGAAGGTCTTAGCGACTCTGGATAACTGACCCTATTATGGTATCGCAAGAGAAATTGTGTAAGATGGACAAATATCTGGAAGTTCCTGCTTACACTGTTTTTTCCGGTTCCCAAGAGAATTTTCGGAGATTATCAAGGAGTGGGACAGACCAGGTATACCGTTCTCTCCTCCTAATAAGAAAATGTATCATATCAGACACCATTCGGGACTCATGGCAAACTGTCCCTAAGGTGCCGGGAGCTATATCTACCCTGGCTAAGCATAAAACTATTCCTATTGAGGACCACTGCTTTCAAATACCCTATGGATAAGAAATTAGAGGGTCTTGTAAAAGGAAACCCTGATGAATAAATCATTTCTTTAGAACAGCCTGCATTGTTCCAGTTACTACTGCAGCAGCTTTCTGGTTTGATACCTTAGAGTCTCTTAAAATTGAGACCCTTTTAGAGGATATTTTAGATAAAATTAAGGCTCTCAAGCTAGCTAATTCTTTTATCACAGATGCCGCCTAATTGCTAAGCTGGCGGCAAAAAAATGCAGGATTTGCCATTTTAGCACGTAGAGCGTTATGGTTAAAATCGTGTTCTCGCACGATGTGTCAAAGCTCTTGGCTATTCCTTTCAAGGGTAAGACCCTATTCGGGCCTGAGCTGAAGGAAATCATTTCTGACATTACTGGAGGTAAAGGTCATCTGCCTCAGGGTGGTAAGTCTGCTAAGATGAGCGGTAAACAAAATAATTTTCGTTCCTTTTGGAACTTTAAAGGAGTACCCTCTTCCACAAAACAGGAATGGAATTTTTGCTCAGGCCAGGTCCGTCTGGAGACACAACCAGGCTTGGAACAAGTGTAAACAACCCAAGAAGCCTGCTGCTACCAAGACAGCATGAAGGGGTGGCCCCCGATCCAGGACCGGATCTAGTAGGGGGCAGACTCTCTTTGCTTGGGCAAGAGATGTTCAGGACCCCTGGGCACTAGAAATCGTGACCCACTGGTATCAACTGGAATTCAAAAGTTTTCTCCCAAGAGGGAGATTTCTTTCACAATTGTCTGTAGACCAGATAAAGAGGCGTTCTTACATTGTGTACAAGACCCTCTCTACTATGGGAGTAATTCGTCCAGTTCCACGACTAGAACAGGGACAGGGGTTTTACTCAAATCTCTTCGTGGTTCCCAAAAAAGAGGGAACGTTCAGACCTATTTTAGATCTCAAGTCTAAACTTTCTCAGAGTCCCATCTTTCAAGATGGAGACTATCCGTACAATTTTACCAATGATCCAGGAGGGTCAATATATGACTACCGTGGACTTGAAGGATGCATACCTTCATCCCTATTCACAGTGATCATCAGTATCTGAGGTTTGCCTTCCTGGACAAACACTTTCAGTTTGTGGCTCTTGTTTTCAGGTTAGCCACAGCACCCAGGATCTTCACAAAGGTTCTAGGATTCCTTAAAGGTTCTAGTGGCTCCTTATCTGGACTATATTTTGATTCAGGCGGCGACTTATCTAACAAAGTCTCATACAGTGTCCTTTCTGAGATGGAAGGTGAATCTAGAAAGGTTCACTAATTCCAGACAAAGGTTCCCTTCTTGGGAATTCTGAGATTCTATAGCCATGAAGATTTTTCTGACTGAGGTCAGAAAGTTAAAGGTTCTAAATACATGCCGAGCACTTCAGTCCAATCCTCGGCCATCAGTGGCTCAGTGTATGGAAGTAATTGGATTGATGGTGCCAGCAATGGCCATTCTGTTTCCTCTGTTTCATCTCAGACCACTGCATTTGTGCATGCTCGGACAGTGGAATGGGGACTATGCAAATTTATCCCCTCTGATAAATCTGGACCAAGAGACCAGAAACTCTGGTGGTTGCCGCCAGAGCATCTGTTCCAAAGAACGTGCTTCCGCAGACCCTCATTGCTGATAGTGACAACGGATGCCAGTCTACTAGGCTGGGGTGTAGTCTGGAATTTCCTGAAGGCTCAGGGTGTATGGAGTCTCTACTTCCAATCAATATTCTGGATTTGAGAGCAATATTCAATGCGCTTCAGGCGTGGCCTCAGTTGGCTTCGGTCAAATTGATCAGATTCCAGTCGGCCAACATCACGACTGTGGCTTACATCAATCGTTGGGGAGGAACGAGGAGTATCCAAGATAATTCGATGGGCGGGGGCCCACTCTTGTACACTCCTGGGATGTAGATTGCTGACAGATAACTGGGAAGCAGACTTTAAGCCGTCAGGCTTTTCATTCAGGGGAGTGGGAACTCCATCCGGAGGTTTTTGCCTCACTGATTCTCTGATGGGGCAGACCGGAATTGGATCTGATGGCGTCGCGACAGAATGCCAAGATACGGATCCAGGTTGAGGGATCCTCAGGCCTAACTGTTAGATGCCTTGGTGGTTCAACCTAGCTTATGTGTTTCCAGTTTCCTCTCCTTCCCCGGGTGATTGCTCGGAACCAATAGTAGAGCTCCAGTAATTCTAATCGCGCCTGCGTGGCCACGCAGGACTTGGTATGCAGATCTAGTGGACATGTCCTCTCTGCCTCCATGGAAACTTCCAGTGAGACAGGTCCTTCTCATTCAAGGTCCTTTCCAACATCCAAATCTAGTTTCTCTGCAGCTGACTGCTTGGAAATTGAACGCTTGATTTTGTCTAAGCGGGGTTTCTCTGATTCGGTCATCGATACTTAGATCTTTCTGGTGACAGGTTTACATGCCTGAATCAATCATAAGATGGCATAATAATTTTTTTTTTTCTTTTACAAGATATACCAAGTCCACTGGTTTCATCCTTTACTTGTGGGATATATTCCTCCTAACAGGAAGTGGCAAAGAGCACCACAGCAGAGCGGCTATATAGCTCCTCCCCCAGTCATTCTTTGCCTATGCTAGCAATAGGAAGGGTAAAGTTTGTGGTGATAAAATTTAGTTTTTCTTCAAGAATTTTATTTTAAATGGTACCGGTGAGTAATGTTAACTCTGGCATGACATGGAAGAATCATGCCTTGAGTCTGATCTTAGCAGTAGTAGCTAAGATCCATGTTCGTTCTCAAGTTCTGGTGAGGAAGTACAAGCAAAATCTTCAGTATTGGGGAACGTTTTCTTGCTGCAAGCAGTATCGAGGTATGTGCAGTCATTTACATTCTGAGACCTGATATATCAGAATTTGGCTGATGTATTTCCCATGCGGGGAAAGGGTAAGCAGTATTCCTTATATAAAAAGGGTGGTACTGTAGTAACCTGTATTATCCCATTCAAGATAACATGGGATACTTAAGGGCTATGGTTTTAGACACGAGGGCAGCCTAGGAAACACCTAATGTTAAGATTATGGGGTTTCTTGAGGCTGAGTTTAATTTTTCTGTAGGGTTCACATGGCATGTTCATTACAAAAAAGCAGTGTGCATATTTTTACTGTTGAAACGCTTCCCATGCGGTTTTCTCAGTTGTCGGTTCATCAGACATTATGGGCGGGGCCTATTTTCACGCTTCAGTGCGCAGTTAGTTTCTGGAGAGTTAGCAGCCATTGGCTCCGGTTGTGAGGCTGTATTTTGGAGTGGGACCGGATCGTTTTGATAGGTCTTGGGGGCAGGTAGGCGCCACAGCAGAGCTGTGGCGAGGTGCAGAATCCATTGAGTGAAAATTGTCTGCAGATCGTTTTTGCTACCTAATTTCCTAAATATTTAACTCTCCTATTACTTGTGGCGCAATATCCGATAGCACATTAGGCTCTCATATCAACGAAATTATTCATTTTTTTTAAGTCTTTAACGACTTTGCAAAACAGTGTACACTTATTCTTAAAGGCGCAATAACCGTTTTTGCTGAATTGTTTTTTTTTTTTCCACATATAAAGATTGAGAACGACTTGTGCTGTTACTAGTCTGAGTTCCCATGTCAGACATGTTGTACAGTTTTATGTGTTTAAAAGCCATGGTGGAACCCTCTTACATTGTGCCCTTCTTGTACTGAAAGGGCCTTACACTGTAGGGATCAAATTTTAAATAAAGTGGGCCTCGGGATGGTTCTCAGTCTGCAGAGAATTAGGCTATGCAATCTAATTCTCCCCACGTGTCACAAGCAACGCCAAGTACTTATAGTGGCGTCTTTTTACTTTACCCTGCAAAACCTGGCAGTTTAGACAAACGCCATAGGTCAGATATTAATGTAAATACTGACGCCTTAGGGGCCATTTCCGCTGCACCATCCCAATGTTCTGATTTGGGGGTTAGGGATTTTGTCTGAGGGAGAACTTTCAGAGTCAGGAAATTTTTATTACCTCAGACAGATTCGGACTTCGTGCCCTTTAAATTCAAATTAGAACACTTCGCTTAGTGCTCAGGGAGGTTCTGGCGACTCTGGATCATTGTGACCCAATCACAATTCCTCCAGAAAAATTGTGTAAAATGGACAACTATTTGGAGGTACCTACTTACACTGTTTTTCCGGTTCCTAAGAGAATTTCGGAAATTGTTAAGAAGGAATGGGATAGACCAGGTATACAGTTTTCTCCCCCTCCTAATTTTAAGAAAATGTTTCCCATCTCACACCATGCAGGACTTCAGGCAATTGATTCCCAAGGTGGAGGAAGCTATATCTACTTTAGCTAAACGTACAACTATACCCATTGAGGACAGTTGTGCTTTTAAAGACCCTATGGATAAAAATTTAGAGGTCTTCTAAAGAAAATGTTCATCAGGGTTTCCTCTTTACAGCCTATAGCTTGCATGGTTCCAGTAACTACTGCAGCTGCCTTTTGGCTTGACACCCTGAAAGAGTCTCTGAAGGTTGAGACACCTTTAGAGGACATTTTAGACAGAATTAAGGCTCTTAAACTAGCAAATTCTTTTGACTGATGCTGCTTTTCAACTTGCAAAATTAGCAGCGAAAAACGCAGGCTTTGCCATTGTAGAGCGTTATGGCTAAAGTCATGGTCAGCTGATGTATCGTCTAAATCTAAGCTTTTATCTATTCCCTTCAAATCGGGCCCGAATAGGGTCGTACCTTTGAAGGAAATCTGACATTACTGAAGGTAAGGGTCACACCCTACCTCAGGACAAGTCCCTCAAGATGAGGAGTAAACAAAATAATTTTCGTTCCTTTCTAAATTTAAAAGGAACATAATCTGCTTCCTCCACTAAGCTGGAAGGGAACGTTGCTCAATCCAAGGCAGTCTGGAGACCTAACCAGGCCTGGAATAAAGGTAAACAAGTCAGAAAGCCCGCTGCTGCTACCAAGACAGCATAAAGGGGCAGCCCCGATCCAGAACCGGATCTAGTAGGGTGCAGACTCTTTTTGCTCAGGCTTGGGCAAGGGATGTACAGGATCCCTGGACATTGGAAATTGTGACCCAGGGGGTAATCAGTTGGAATTCAAGGACTCCATCTCAACGACCCCCAAACCCCCCCCCCCCCCCGGAAGATTTCATCTTTCACGATTGTCTGTAGACAAGACAAAGGCATTCTTACGCTGTGTAAAAGACCTCTACACTATATGGGTGTAATTTGCCCAGTTCCAGATCGGGGGCAGGGGTTCTATTCGTGGTTCCCAAAAAAGAGGGAACCGTCAGACCGATTTTTAGATCTCAAATGTCTAAACAAGTTTCTCAGAGTCCCATCGTTCAAGATGGAGACTTCTCGTACAATTTTGCCATTGATCCAGGAGGGTCAATACATGACCACGGTGGACCTGAAGGATGCATACCTTCACATTCCTATCAACAAGGATCATCTGTTCCTGCGATTTTGCATTTCAGGACGAACATCAGTTTGTGGCCCTTCCCTTTGGGTTGGCCATGGCTCCCAGGATCTTCAAAGGTTCTAGGGTCTCTTCACGGTTCTCAGGCCGCGAGGCATAGCGGTGACGCCCTATCTGGACGAGATCTTGATCCAGGCGTCAACCTATCTGTCCAAATCTCACACGGATGTCGTGTTGTCATTTCTGAGAACTCACGGTTGGAAAGTGAATGTAGGAAAGAGTTCACTAGTTCCACAGACAAGAGTTCCATTCCTGGGGACTCTGATAGACTCGGTAGATAAGAAAATATTTCTGACAGAAGTCAGAAAATCAAAGAATCTAAATACTTGCCGGGCTCTGCAGTCCATTCATCAGCCATCAGTGGCTCAGTGTATGGAATCCATTAGTCCAATGACGATCATCCCATTTGCTCGCTTTACTCTCAGACCACTACAACTGTGCATGCTCAGTCAGTGGAATGGGGATTATGCGAATTTATCATCTCTGATAAATCTGGACCAAGAGACTCTTCGGTGGTTGTCGCAGGACAATCTGTCCCAAGGGATGTGCTTCCGCAGGCCATCTTGGGTAATAACGACTGACGCCAGTCTTCTGGGGTGCAGTCTGGAATTCCCTGAAGGCTCAGGGTTTGTGGACTCAGGCGGAGTCTCAATTGCCAATCAATATTCTGGAACAGAGCGATATTCAACGCGCTGCTAGCGTGGCCTCAGTTGGACTATAAGATTCCAGTTGGACAATATCACGACTGTGGTATATCAATCATCAGGGGGGAACAAGGAGTTCTCTAGCGATGATAGAAGTAGCAAGGATAATTTGATGGGCGGAGGCTCACTCTTGCCATCTGTCTGCAATCTATATCCCAGGAGTAGAAAACTGGGAAGCGGATTTTCTAAGTCAGACTTTAATCCGGGGGAGTGGGAACTCCATCCGGAGGTGTTTGCAGCCTTGACTCGTCAATGAGGCACACCGGAATTGGATCTGATGGCATCTCAACAGAATGCCAAACGTCCATGCTATGGGTCCAGGTCAAAGGATCCCCAGGCTGTACTGATGGATGCTCTAGCAGTACCTTGGTCGTTCAACCTGGCTCATGTGTTTCCTCTCCTTCCTTGTGTGATTGCCAGAATCAAACCGGAGAGGGCTTCAGTAATTCTAATAGCGCCTGCGTGTCCACGCAGGACTTGGTATGCAGATCTAGTGGCTATGTTGTCTCTGCCACCGTGGAGACTGCCATTGAGAGAGGACCTTCTCATTCAAGGTCCTTTCCAGCATCCAAATCTCACTTCTCTGCAGCTGACTGCTTGGAGATTGAACGCTTGATTTTTAACTAAGCGGGGTTTCTCTGAGCCGGTCATTGATACCTTGATTCAGGCTCGCAAGCCGGTCACTAGAAAAATTTACCATAAGATATGGCGTAAATATCTATCTTGGTGCGAATCCAAGGGTTACTCATGGAGTAAGATTAGGATTCCCAGGATATTGTCTTTTCTCCAAGAAGGATTGGAGAAGGAATTATCAGCTAGTTCCTTGAAGGGACAAATTTCTGCTTTGTCAATTTTGCTTCACAAGCGTCTGGCAGATGTCCCAGATGTTCAGGCATTTTGTCAGACTTTAAACACAGGCTTGATTCTGATTAAATCAATTGCTCCGCCATGGAGTTTAAATTTAGTTCTTAATGTTCTTCAAGGGGTTCCGTTTGAACCCATGCATTCCCTAGATATTTAAACTTATCTTGGAAAGTTTTGTTTTTAGTAGCTGTTACAAACTGCTATTTGTAACTGGCCCTTTAAATGGAAAATTGCCCTGCTTCCCTGGATTTTGGAGAAGCCTATTTGCCAGCCTCCTTCCACATGACTATGGCCCCTGGAAGATTGTGCCCCTGAAAACATATTAACTTATTGGGTGTGTATGGCCCTTTAAGAACAGTCTGGGGACACATTGTGACTGTGGTGAACAATGCCCCTTTAAGACTATGTCCCCAGACCTGTGAAATGACTTGTCCCTGGCTTTCTCCCACTTGGTTCAGTTTCATTGTGTGCTATGTGACAGACCCTTCGGTCAGAACTACAGAGATAACTTGGTTCAGCTTCAAGAAGCATTCTAAATAAAAGTTTGCTGGGATCAGCTCTAATTAAGTTTAGTGATAAACTTTCCCATTGTCTAATCAGACCTATTTCTGACCCTCTAACTTGCAGCTTTGACTCATGTTTGTAGGGGACAGCTTCAGCTATAATCACTACAGGGATTGCTATGCTTTTCATACTCCCCGTAGCTAAGGGGATTGCTACAGAAGGAAGAGGTTCACCTACTGGAGCCTGGTCGTAGGTCCAGGGCGCAGAGCAGACGGCGAGATACCAGCCCAGCAGCGGTGGTTCATAGAGTCTGCGTTGCTTATGGTGGCTACGCAGCAGTTAGTGTCTACGGTGCTGCTGATCCTTTGGGTAGCGCAAGGAGCATCCTTTTCTACGGTCCAACTTCCAGCCAGCCTGGAGGCAACCGTAACAGTAGCTATTCGGCTTGAAGAGTTTCTGAGCTTTCTGCGTTGCAATGCAATTCCCCTTATCTTCCATTCTGATAAGGTGGTTTTTGCAGACTAAACCTGGATTCCTTCCTAAGGTTGTTTCAAATAAGAATATTAATCAGGAAATTGTGGTTCTTTCCTTGTGTCCTAATCCTTCCTCTAAGAAGGAACGCTTGTTACATAATTTGGATGTGGTTCGCTCTTTAAAATTTTATTTACAAGCGACCAAGGATTTCAATCAAACATCTTCCCTGTTTGTTCTGGGAAGCATAGGGGTCAAAGCTACGGCTACCTCTTTTTGTTTGAGCAGCATCATCCGCTTGGCATATGAGACCGCTGGACAGCAGCCCCTGAAAGGATTACTGCTCATTCCATTAGAGCTGTGGCTTCCACTTGGGCTTTTAAGAATGATGCTTCTGTTGAACAGATTTGTAAGGCTGCGACTTGGTCCTCCCTTCATACTTTTTCCAAATTTGATACTTTTGCTTCTGAGGCTATTTTTGGATGAAGGTGCTTCAAGCAGTGGTGCCTTCAGTTTAGGTTCCTGTCTTGTCCCTCCCTTTCATCCGTGTCCTAAAGCTTTGGTATTGGTATCCCACAAGTAAAGGATGAAACCCGTGGACTTGGTATATTGTAAGAGAAATTAATTTATCAGGTAAGCATAAATTTCCTTTTTGGTGTGAATCCAAGAGCTACTCATGATTCCCAGGATTCTGTCTTTTCTCCAAGAAGGATTGGAGAAAGGTTTATCAGAGTTCCTTAAAGGGACGAATTTTTGCCCTGTCAATTTTGCTACACAAACGTTTGGCAGATGTTCAGTCTTGTCAGGCTCTAACCAGAATTAAGCCTGTATTTAGACCTATTGCTCCACCCTGAAGTTTGAGTTTAGTTCTTACTGTTCAAGGGGTTTCGTTTGAACCCATGCATTCCATAGATATTAAGTTACTATCTTGGAAAGTTTTTTTTGGTTGCTATTTCTTCTGCTTGTAGAGTTTCTGAGCTTTCAGCATTACAATGTGATTTGCCTCATATCTTCCATTCTGATAAGGTGGTTTTACATACCAAACCTGGTTTCCTTCCTAAGGTTGTTTCTAATAAGGAAAAATGATTTCCTGATTAATATTCTTATGTCCTAACCCTTCTAAGGAGCGTATGTTGCATATCCTGGATGTGGTCCGTGCCCTGAAGCTTTACTTGCAGGCGACAAAGGATTTCCGTCAATCATCATTTGTTTTTTCTGGAAAGCGTAGGGGTCAGAAAGCTAGGCTACCTCCCTTTCTTTTTGGCTGAAGAGTATCATCCGTCTGGCATACAAGACTGCTGGACAGCAGCCTCCTGAAAGAATTACAGCTCATTCTACTAGGGCTGTGGCTTCCTCATGGGCATTTAAAAACTGCTTCTGTTGAACAGATTTGCCAGGCTGCGACTTGGTCATCTCTTCACACTTTTTACAAATTTGATACTTTTGCTGGTTTTGGGAGACGGGTTCTTCAAGCAGTGGTGCCTTCTTTTAGGTCCCTGTCTTGTCCCTCCCTTTCATCTGTGTCCTGTAGCTTTGGTTTTGTATCCCACAAGTAAGGATGAAATCTGTGGACTCGTCATCTTGTAGAAGAAAAAAGAATTTATGCTTACCTGATGTCTTCTATGATCTGACGAGTCCACGGCTCTCCCTGTCATTTTTAAGACTGATTTAAAGTTTATTTTTTTATAAACTTCAGTCACCTTTGGCTTTTCCTTTCTCTTCCTAACTTCATTTAAATGACTGGTGGTGGAGGGAAGGGAGGAGCTATATATAAAGCTCTGCTGTGGCGCCCTTTGCCACTTCCTGTTAGCAGGAGGATAAATTCCACAAGTAAGGATGAAATCCGTGGACTCGTAGAAGAAATGAATTTATCAGGTAAGCATAAATTTACTTTTTCCTTCACGATTTAGAGCACAGTTTAAATCCTTAGATGCTGTTAGGATGTTTCATGATTTTGTTTTTCAAGCAAGTCTTTAACATTGTAACTTCATTCCAATGTTAAACACCTGTCCCTGGCATGAAGGGTTTAAACAACTTTTGTATTTTACTTCTATGTAATTTGCTTAGATCTTTTTTGTTTAAAAGAATAACTAGGTGCAGGAGCTGGAAGCTGATTTGGGCTGGACATAATTTGCCTCTTGCCATTGTCTTATGTGTTCAGCTAGCTCCAGTACTGTTCCTTCAACAAAGGATATCAAGAGAATGAAGCCTAATTGATATTCAAATAGGAAAGCTGTTTAAAATTGTATGCTTTAAATCATGAAGGGGAAAAAATGCCAGTCCCTCAAATTACTTGTCTTGAACTCTGTATGCAGATCTTCTGCATTATAACTTTTTGAACACCTGTTAAAGACTTTTGCAAAAAAATTCCCCTCTCCCCTTTAGGTCACACAGCCAGGGTTCTCAGTCTTGCAATGAGCCCAGATGGCTCAAGAGTTGTTTCTGCTTCAGCTGATGAGACTTTAAGACTGTGGAAATGTTTTGAAATGGATCCTGTCAAAAAGAAGGAAAAAGAAAAAGCTGCAAGTAACAAAAGCATTATCCACCAGAGTATTCGATAACACTATTGTTTTAACCTACTGCATATTGTACACATGTTTATATATATTTTAAATAAATGGTCTTAACTGTGTTGGACTCACGGGTTTTATGTGGGTGTAGCAAACTGAGGGAGTCCCTAACTGCTACACAGCTGTACAGCACCTTGTTTGTGTCTACATATTCTGTATTGAGGAACAAACTTTTTATATTGTAAACTTATTCACTTCTGTAAACACCAATGTGACTTAATTGTTTTGCTGCTGTAATAAACTTGTATAAATGTTATGTTTGGTTATTGTGGAAGCTATAGCAGTGTGGATATAATTTATGCAGGTAATAAGATACTGTTTGGGGGGGATCCTGAATTGGGGGCTGACACTTGGGAATCCAATAAGGAAAATCCTTACATTGACTTTGTTCAATGCACTTATAGTATATCTAATAGGAAGATCTACAAATCATGTGGGATATTTCCTGTCAGGAGGAGGCAGAACACCCCATGTTCTAGATCTTTACTCTACCTCTAGAATTAGTAGGTTAATATTTTGAAATGCACAGCCTTAACATAATAGAGGTTCTCTAACTGATTTGCTGCTTATTCTTCAAATACTGAGTCTCTCAGGATCCCTCCTGGAATCAGTGAGTCAGGATATGGCCTTTAACTTGCTAAAGGAAGTGCAAAATCAGCAGTAGCAATAGATGTTGAGTAAACGAGTGCATGTGGTGAATAGTTAACTTTTTAGAATTCATAGTTTCCATTTCTCTTGCAAGGTGTATCCAGTCCACGGATTCATCCTTTACTTGTGGGGTATTCTCATTCCCTACAGGAAGTAGCAAAGAGCACACAGCAAAGCTGTCCATGTAGCTCCCCCTCTAGCTCCACCCCCAGTCATTCTCTTTGCTGGCTCTAAGCACTAGGGTGTCTCTCGGGAGTGTAAAGTGAATGTGGTGTTAGAATTGTTTTATTATCTTCAATCAAAAGTTTATTTTAAATGGTACCGGTTTGTACCATTTACTCTAGCAGAAAAGTGATGAAGATTTCTGCTGAGAGGAAAATGATTTTATCATGTTGTAACTAAAATCCACTGCTGTTCCCACACAGGACTGAGGAGTACCAGAAAACTTCAGTTGGGGGGAACAGTTTGCAGGGTGATCTGCAATAAGGTATGTTCAGTCATTTATTTCTAGACAAGACTGATATAATGCTAGAAGAGACTGAACATAGCTTACCCTCCCCTCATGGGGATATTGTCAGACTTAGTAAGGAATTGAATGCTTACATAATAGGGCTAATTTACTGGTTGACAATTGTTTGGCTAAGGAAAAATTGTTTTGCAAGACACTTTGAAAGCCCTTTTGGGGTTTTTTTCTGCGGTTATTACCACATGGCTGTTTTAGTCACTTAGGAGTGATTTACTAGGCCTCACAGCTCTGGAGTAGAGTGGGAGGGGCCTAATTGCCTCAGATGCACAGTTAGAATTGCAGAGAAGTTCATGCTGTTTCACATGGAGGGTCCTGCTGATGGAGGGCCTAAAAGAAGCTATATCCCCCCAAATCTGATCCCTAAGGGAAGATAGGGCCACAGCAAGGCTGTGGCAAGGTGCTGTAGTGATTTAACCAGGTGTTGGCTTTAGGCTGTTCCGGTTTGGGCATTAAGGCGTTAATCTTTTTGAAACGTGGGGTGCAATCTTAAGGCTTTAGCTACATACTGTGAGAATTTCAGAAAGATTGCTGCATTTTTCAGTTTTGTAAAATTGTGTGCCTTTTTATTTCTTAAAGGCACAGTAACGTTTTTCAAATTGTGTTTTTTATTTGATTAAAGTGATTCCAAGCCTGTTTGTGTACTCTACTAGTCTGTTAAACATGTCTGACACTAAGGAAAATCCTTGTTCAATGTGTTTAGAAGCCATGGTGGAACCCTCTCAGAATGTGTCCCACTTGTACTGATGTCTATACACTTTAAAGATCATATTGTTGCACTTAAGAATGTGGCCCAAGATGATTCTCAGACTGAAGGTAACGAGGGTAGCCCATCTGCCTCTCCCCAAGTGTCACAACCAGTTACGCCTGCGCAAGCGACGCCTAGTGCGTCTAACCCTTTTACATTACAAGACTTGGCGGCAGTCATGGATAATTCTTACAGCCTTCTTATCTAAACTGCCTGTATTACCTGCGAAGCGTTATAGCTCTGTTTTAAGAACAGATTATGAGCATTCTGACGCTTTGGTAGCCGTATCCGATATTATATAATAAAGATAGGGATAGTGGTAATGGAAGTTGTATTTAATGATTCCCCGTCAAGTATTAGCTTACCACAATTTAACCAATAAAAGTAGTCACCCAAATTGGGGACAATAATACTAATATCTGATATAATGAAGTACAGACTAGTAATACCAGGGGAGGGTGCTCACTGTTCAAGTAAATGTAGAAAAAATAGGAGACAAGCGAACAGAAAGTAGAGCACTCTCAAAGGGAGACTAGTATAAGTGGGTATATAATAAAACTTAACATTTATTATTCAAAAAAAATGATAAACTACTATATAAGTAGTGATTAATACTTAGATTAAAACACAAACAAATAATAAACGGCTGTATATCCAGAATGTATACCATAGAAACTCAGAATAGAGTAGGAGGAATTTTTAGGCAGATATACACCAAAAATGGTTCACGGATTGCACCAAAATATATCTAAAAAAAGAGGATTGACCTCAAACAAAATTATACTATCTAGTGCAATACTGGACCGGTGTAGTTCTGTCCAAAATATTCCCTATGTCAAAATTAGTATAGTGACTAAGAGGGGAAGTGTAGGTAGCAAGATTCACATAGTCCATACATTCAGCATATTACACAGACCCATTTGTATAGGCAAGAGTGAAGTGTTCACAAACTAAACCAAAAATACGATTAATGAAAGGTAATATATGATTCTATAGATATGTTATAATAAACACATTGACTAGTGAAATGTGACTTGCATAGTTACACTTAGTGGTTGATATAGCCGTGGGAAGAGTGCCTTCCTATGGCTGTATCAACCACTAAGTGTAACTATGCAAGTCACATTTCACTAGTCAATGTGTTTATTATAACATATCTATAGAATCATATATTACCTTTCATTAATCGTATTTTTGGTTTAGTTTGTGAACACTTCACTCTTGCCTATACAAATGGGTCTGTGTAATATGCTGAATGTATGGACTATGTGAATCTTGCTACCTACACTTCCCCTCTTAGTCACTATACTAATTTTGTCATAGGGAATATTTTGGACAGAACTACACCGGTCCAGTATTGCACTAGATAGTATAATTTTGTTTGAGGTCAATCCTTTTTTTTTTTTTTTTTTTTTTTTTTTTTAGATATATTTTGGTGCAATCCGTGAACAATTTTTGGTGTATACCTGCCTAAAAATCCCTCCTCCTCTGTTCTGAGTTTCTATGGTATACATTCTGGGGTCATTGTGGATATACAGCTGTTTATTATTTGTTTGTGTTTTAATCTAAGTATTAATCACTACTTATATAGTATATCTTTTTTTTTTTTAATAAATGTTGTTTTAATATTATATACCCACTGAATAGCCCCTTATACTAGTCTCCCTTTGCGAGTGCTCTACTTTCTGTTCGCTTGTGTTTTTTTGTTTGTTTTTTTTCCGTATCCGATATACCCTCATAACGCGCTGAAGTGGGAGCGAGGGATTTGATGTCTGAGGGAGAAGTCTCTGATTCAGGAAGGGTTCCTTCCCAGACAGCTTCAGATACATTGGCTTTTAAATTTAAACTAGAACACCTCCGTGTTTTACTTAGGGAGGTATTAGCTACTCTGGATGACTGTGACCCTTTGGTGATCCCAGAGAAATTGTGTAAAATGGACAAGTACCTAGAGGTCCCTGTTTACACGGATGCGTTTCCGGTCCCTAAGAGGATTGCAGATATCGTTACTAGGGAGTGGGATAGGCTAGGTGTCCCTTTTGTGACCCCTCCTGGTTTTTAAGAAAATGTTCCCCATATCTGACCCCATGCGGGACTCATGGCAGACGGTCCCTAAGGTGGAGGGGGCTGTTTCTACACTAGCTAAACGCACAACCATACCAATTGAAGACAGTTGTGCTTTTAAAGACCCTATGGATAAAAAATTAGAGGGTTTACTTAAGAGAATTTTTGTTCAAGGTTTTCTTCTCCAACCTATTGCCTGCGTTATTCCTGTAACTACTGCAGCTGCTTTCTGGTTTGAGGCGCTGGAAGACTCGCTCCAGACGGAGACCTCATATGAGGAAATTATGGATAGAATTAAGGCTCTAAATCTAGCTAATTCTTGTATCACTGACGCCGCTTTCCAAATAGCTAAGTTAGCGGCAAAAACTTCAGGTTTCGCCATTTTGGCACGCAGGGCGCTATGGCTAAAGTCCTGGTCGGCCGATGTGTCGTCTGAAAGGAATGTTCAAAAGCTTGGATTTAAAGGGAAGACCCTATTCGGGCCTGAATTGAAAGAGATTATTTCAGATATTGCCGGGGGAAAAGGCCATGCTCTCCCTCAGGACAAAGCCTTTAAAACAAAGAACAAAGCTAATTTTCGTTCCTTTCGCAATTTCAGGAATGGCCCCGCTTCATTAGTTTCCGGCTGCAAAGCAAGAGGGTAACTCTTCACAGCCCAAGGCAAACTGGAAACCTTACCAGGGCTGGAATAAGGGTAAACAGGCCAAAAAGCCTGCAGCTGCCACCAAGACAGCATGAAGGGGTAGCCACCGATCCGGGACCAGATCTAGTAGGGCGCAGACTCTCTTCGCTCAGGCCTGGGCAAGAGATGTACACGATCCTTGGGCATTAGAGATTGTAGCCCAGGGATACCTTCTAAAATTCAAGGACTCTCCTCCAAGGGGAAGGTTCTACATTTCTTGTCTGTCTACAGATCAGACAAAGAGAGAGGCGTTTTTACGCTGTGTAGAAGATCTACATACAATGGGAGTGATCCACCCAGTTCCAATTGCAGAACAAGGACTGGGGTTTTACTCAAACCTGTTTGTGGTTCCCAAAAAAGTAGGAACTTTCAGACCAATCCTGGATCTCAAAATTCTAAACAAATTCCTCAGAGTCCCATCATTTAAGATGGAGACCATTCGGACAATCTTACCTATGATCCAGGAGGGTCAATATGACTACCGTGGATCTAAAGGATGTGTATCTGCACATTACTATCCACAAAGATCATCACCAGTTTCTCAGGTTCGCCTTTCTGGACAAGCATTTTCAGTTTGTGGGTCTTCCTTTTGGGTTGGCCACTGCTCCCAGAATTTTCACAAAGGTGCTAGGGTCCCTCCTGGCGGTTCTAAGACCGCGGGGCATAGCAGTGGCGCCTTTCCTAGACGACATCTTAATTCAGGCATCAACTTTCCAAAGAACCAAGTCTCACACGGAGATTGTATTGGCCTTTCTGAGGTCTCACAGGTGGAAGGTGAACATCAAAAAGTTCTCTCTCCCCCCTCACAAGAGTTCCATTCCTAGGAACCCTGATAGACTCGGTAGAAATGAAAATATTTCTGACGGAGGTCAGAAAGCTAAAACTCTTAAAGGTACAGTTCACCTAAAACTTTCTCCTCTTTATATTATTCCCAATGATCCTTTTTACCTGCTAGTGTATTAAATTGGTTGCAAGTAGCTCCTTTACTCATATTTCAGCATTTGAAATAGCTGATTTAGCTTGTGGTTTCCCAACCTATACTGAAAGTTTTGATACTGGCGTATATGCTATTGACAAGCCTAAGTAAACACAGCCAGCAGAAGAGATTACACCCTCATTGAGGGCATGAGAGTTAAGTAATAAAATGATAATTTTCCATTGTTCTCTCTATGTATTGAGCTTTGGTGTTCCAGACAAATATAAGATAAGGAAGCAAGTTCTGTGTACATGAAAGTGATAACATAATGAGATCTGATATTACCTGAAGCTCAACCCATTGTAATAGGCTGTGGTTTCAAAGCACAAAACCAGCTACTTCAGATACACAAATAAACCTGAAAATGCAATTTCTCACATATTTTATACTCTGCAGTTGATATAACAAGTCATTTAAAATACATTTATGGAAAAACAATTTTACAGTGTTCTGTCCCTTTAACTACTTGCTGAGCTCTTTATTACTTTCCCCGTAACGATCATCGTTACGACCGACGTTAGGCTGGGGTGCGGTCTGGGACTCCCTGAAAGCTCAGCACTTATGGTCTCGGGAAGAAACTCTTCTCACGATAAACATTCTGGAACTGAGGGCGATATTCAATGCTCTTCAGGCATGGCCTCAACTAGCGGCGGCGGCCAAATTCATCAGATTTCAGTCGGACAACATCACGACTGTAGCTTACGTCAATCATCAGGGGGGAACAAAGAGTTCCCTAGCGATGACGGAAGTAACCAAAATAATCAGGTGGGCGGAGGATCACTCCTGCCATCTCTCAGCAATTCACATACCAGGAGTAGACAACTGGGAGGCGGATTTTCTAAGTCGTCAGACTTTTCACCCGGGGGAGTGGGAACTCCACCCGGAGGTATTTGCCCAGCTATGGGGCACCCCAGAGTTGGATCTGATGGCGTCCCGTCAGAACACCAAACTTCCTCTCTACGGGTCCAGGTCCCAGGATCCCAAGGCGGTATTAAAGTGAAGGTAAAGTTTTCTGCAACTGAAAGCAGTATTGTGTTAATTGGTCAAAATATAGCAAGATCGCTAAGTTTTTAGGACATATTTCTATATATATAAAATAAATACTTTATCTTTACGTCTCCGGCCGATTAAAGCTCCTCCTTCCAGTTATTTCCTGCTTTCTTGGTGTATTACGTATAGAGCGTTGCCACCCGCTCTATACGTATGGTAAATGCGCGTTCGCGATTTTCTTTATTCTTGCGCCTGCGCACATTACGCCTTCACCTCAATTTGCGCCTGCGCGACTAAAAACTATTACCACTTGAAGCGAAGTGTATCTAACGCATGCGCAGAACGAATAGTAATACAGTGACGTCAAATGACGGCCGCTTAACGGCCAGACAGATAATTGGCTAATAGAACAACGTGACCTGGCTGCCAAAAAAAAAATATACGGGCAGATTACAGAACGAGGAGAATAGAGTTAGAAAAAGCGGATAAATCGGTAAATATAGATTTTTAATGAAATTGATGAATTAAACTACCATTATTTTTTAGGCTATTTACATTTGAAAAGATCGAAAGATGCTAACTTTACCTTCACTTTAATAGATGCTCTAGCAGCGCCTTGGTCCTTCAATCTGGCTTATGTTTTTCCACCGTTTCCTCTCCTCCCGCGTCTGGTTGCCAGAATCAAGCAGGAGAAGGCTTCGGTTATTCTGATAGCGCCTGCGTGGCCACGCAGGACTTGGTATGCAGACCTAGTGGACATGTCATCTGTCCCACCATGGACACTGCCAATGAGGCAGGATCTTCTAATACAGGGTCCGTTCAAGCATCCAAATTTAGTTTTTCTGACTGCTTGGGAATTGAACGCTTAATTCTATCAAAGCGTGGGTTCTCAGTCAGTTATAGATACTCTGATTCAGGCTAGAAAGCCTGTCACCAGGAAAATCTACCATAAGATATGGCGGAAATATCTTTGTTGGTGTGAATCCAAGGGTTACTCATGGAGTAAGATTAGTATTCCCAGGGTATTGTCCTTTCTCCAAGAAGGACTGGAGAAAGGATTGTCAGCTAGTTCCTTTAAAAGGACAAATATCTGCTTTGTCTATCCTGTTACACAAGTGTCTGGCAGAGGTACCAGACGTTCAAGCGTTTGCTCAGGCTTTAGTCAGGATCAAGCCTGTCTATAAACCTGTGGCTCCACCATGGAGTTTGAATCTAGTTCTTTCAGTTCTTCAAGGGTTTCCGTTTGAACCTTTTACATTCCATAGACATTAAGTTGTTATCTTGGAAAGTTTTGTTTTTGATAGCTATCTCTTCTGCTCGAAGAGTTTCAGAATTATCTGCCTTACAGTGTGATTCACCTTACCTGGTGTTCCACGCAGATAAGGTAGTTTTGCGTACCAAGCCTGGTTTTCTTCCTAAAGTCGTTTCTAACAAGAATATTAACAAGGAAATAGTTGTTCCTTCTCTGTGTCCTAATCCATCTTCGAAGAAGGAACGTCTATTACACAATCTTGATGTAGTTCGTGCTTTAAAGTTCTATTTACAAGCAACTATGGATTTCAGACAAACATCTTCCTTGTTTGTTATCTATTCTGGTAAGAGGAGAGGTCAGAAAGCGACTGCTACCTCTCTTTCCTTTTGGCTGAAAAGCATCATCCGTTTGGCCTATGAGACTACTGGCCAGCAGCCTCCTGAAAGAATTACTGCTCATTCTACCAGAGCAGTGGCTTCCACATGGGCTTTCAAAAATGAGGCTTCTGTTGAACAGATTTGTAAGGCAGCGACTTGCAGGCCCATTTATCAAGCTCCGTATGGAGCTTGAAGGGCCGTATTTCTGGCGAGTCTTCAGACTCGCCAGAAACACAAGTTATGAAGCAGCGGTCTAAAGACCGCTGCTTCATAACCCTGTCCGCCTGCTCTGAGCAGGCGGACAGGAACCGCCGGAAATCAACCCGATCGAATACGATCGGGTTGATTGACAGCTCCCTGCTGGCGGCCGATTGGCCGCGAGTCAGCAGGGGGCGGCGTTGCACCAGCAGCTCTTGTGAGCTGCTGGTGCAATGTTAAATGTGGAGAGCGTATTGCTCTCCGCATTTAGCGAGGTCTTGCGGACCTGATCCGCAGTGTCGGATCAGGACCGCAAGCCCTTTGATAAATGGGCCCCCTGGTCTTCACTGCATACTTTTGCCAAATTTTACAAATTCGATACTTTTGCTTCTTCGGAGGCTATTTTTGGGAGAAAGGTTTTTGCAAGCAGTGGTGCCTTCCGTTTTAAGGTACCTGTCTTGTTCCCTCCCTTCATCCGTGTCCTAAAGCTTTTGGTATTGGTATCCCACAAGTAAAGGATGAATCCGTGGACTGGATACACCTTGCAAGAGAACACAGAATTTATGCTTACCTGATAAATTACTTTCTCTTGCGGTGTATCCAGTCCACGGCCCGCCCTGGCATTTTAAAAAAAATTTTTGTTTAAACTACAGTCACCACTGCACCCTATGGTTTCTCCTTTTTCTTCCTAACCTTTGGTTGAATGACTGGGGGTGGAGCTAGAGGGGGAGCTATATGGACAGCTTTGCTGTGTGCTCTCTTTGCTACTTCCTGTAGGGAATGAGAATATCCCACAAGTAAGGGATGAATTTGTGGACTGGATACACCACAAGAGAAAGTAATTTATCAGGTACGCATAAATTCTGTTTATCATCATACTTCAAGTGATGCAGAGCATCTGAATACACCTGCCCTATCTGCATCCTTGAGCAATCCAAGAACTTGCCATAATATGCACACATCAAGCCTGTAAATGTGCATGCATGTTGCAGTATGCGAGTGAACTAGCACATGCACAACACTAATCTGGACCCTTACATGGCACTCATGTGAAAATGGCCATATTAACAAGTGTCAGCCACTTTATATTGTGCCTTCTGCCCTACAATATAGCAGGTTAAAATGTGTGTAGTGAGGTATAATGTGACTGCACTTTAAGCACTTTGGTTATAAAGATATAAATACTTGTATTGCTAGTCAACAAATTTTGTGTGGGACTATTAATTGTTCAAAACACATTTTCCCTCTTGAGGAAGTTGAGCACAGCCACTGCAGCATCACAGAATATTGATGAGCCCCATCACAACTGTCATTTCTTGAGATCAATTAATGTTAATGAGCTTTCATTCAGCTTGACTTATTGTTAATACTTTCAACAATATCACAGCAGCCTTGCGCTTGTGCACTGGTCAAATATGACGCTTATTGTAAAGTCAAGAGGACTCAGGAAATAATGGCTTTAAATACATATACAATTGAGTGATATTTCACAAACACTTATCCCTGCTTTGCTTTTTATTTTAACTCAGATCTGAACAGAATGGACTCAAATTTTGAAATACTTAAAAATTTGAGTACACTGTCCCTTTAAGCACCTTGGCGGTGGATAAGCCAAGCAACCCTCCCAAAACATCCTAAGGTGCTGAATATATACCTGATCTAACAGGTATACCTTTTTGTTATTCCAAATGTAGTCTTTTGCCAGCCTCTAAAGTGGAACTCAGACTATAGTTGATATGTTAGCCAGGCAGCTATTCTCTTAGTACCTCCAAGACCCAATGGATAGATAACTTGAAGGTTTCCACAGATGCTCCTTAAACTGGTGACCTAGTTCACCTTTTTTTTGGTCATAGTTTGTATGTGTGAAGGCACCCATGGCTGGTGAAATCGCCTTTGTAAGGCTTCATCTGGCGAAGGATCCATTGCAGTGTTACAATGGCTGTTTTAGCTTGATGTGCCTTATGGTCTACAGATAATTTCTGCAAGCATTCATTGCCCTTTAAAGGTATGGCCTGGATGTTATCATATCCAGGTACTAGTGGTAAGGGTGCTTTTAGTACTCCATGATTTAGGCATCCTGCCACCCAATTCTTAAAACTGGCAGTCTAAAATTATGGAGGCGCAGTTTGTCCTAGTCTATTACCAAGCTGGCCAATTAGTCCTCTACTGCTTCCATGTCAGGATTAATTTCCTGGGGGAAGCAAATTACCGCTTTTTGTGTTTTTATATATAATCTCTTAGATACATAATTGCTTTGCCCCCCTAATAATACCAGTGAGACCCCCTCTCCAGAAGGGCGTGGACAGAACTATTCACTCCCCTCATTTACCATAAAAGCTTACAGTGGGACACCACCCCTTCCTAGTTCTGTCTTGCCTGCTAGGTTGACAGAGCTAGGAGTCACTCTGCTATGAAATAATACCTTCCTTGGATGGCTTACTTTGGCGTCATACTAGAGCTGGTGATCTTCCTAGCTGTCCACCGTTTTTCTGTGACCGCCGTCACTGTTGTGGCGATAGGTGGTAGAAAACCGTTCCCTATGGTTTCCTTGTGGGGGCTGCCATGTTACAGTGATGTCATTGGTAAGGGATGTTGTGGGGGGCCATGTCTGAGGGCTGTCCTTTTAGCGCGTAAATCCATTTAAGCCTTGGTGAGGTCTTTAACTTGCAGTGTTCCTGTTTCTCTCCCCATGAAGATTTCTGCATTTCAAAGCTGCCTTTGGTGTGTGCCGTGTTTGGGTGAGTGCTACTTTATAGCACTTCAGCTTTTTGAAAAAGGGATAGTTTTTAATAAGCTTCTAGGGATATATATCAGTGACTTGCTGTGACAGAGGCTGGTGAGGCAGTGGCTAGGATACACCTTCATTCTTTAGATATCCTTTGTTGAAGAAATGGCAATGCACATGGGTGAGCCAATTGCATGAGGTATCTATGTGCAGCCACCAATCGGCTACTGAGCATATTTAGATATGATTTTCAACAAAGGATATCAAAAGAATGAAGAAAATTAGATGTAAAGTGGAAAGTTATTTAAAATTGCATGCTCTTTCTAAATCATGAAAAAAAAAATATGGGTTTCATGTCATGGAAAACTGGTCAACTTGGCAAACATCTGGTTTTAGTCTAAAGGATTGTAACAGAAACTCTTGCCAGATAACAAAATGCTTGCTCTGATTATGAGATCTAGAAATCCATGCCCATTAAAATGTTTAAAACATACATTTTACTTTAATGCTGCAAATTATGCTTATAGATTCCATATTTATTCAGTAAATATAAAAATGTCTTAATCTAGTGGCAGCTGGTGAAATTTAAAGATGGTGGGCGCTTGACCCCACCCCTTTAAATAAAGCCACACCATCAGATGGCACTACCAATTCATTAATTAAATAAAAGGTAGCCAGAAACAAAGAAAAGCACTCGGGGGGGGGGGAGAAGGAAGGAAGGAAGAGAGACACAATGAGAGAGAGAGACAGACAATAACATACAGAGGGTTAGAGAAAGAGACACAATCAGAGGGTTAGAAAGAGACACACCATCACACACAGGGTTAGAAAGAAAGACACCATCACACACAGGGTTAGAAAGAGAGACCCAATCACACACTGAGGGTTAGAGAGACACAATCACACACAGAGGGTTAGAGAGAGACACAATCACACACAGAGGGTTAGAGAGAGACACAATCACACACAGAGGGTTAGAGAGAAACACAATCACACACAGAGGGTTAGAGAGAAACACAATCACACACAGAGGGTTAGAGAGAAACACAATCACACACAGAGGGTTAGAGAGAGACACAATCACTCACAGGGTTAGAGAGAGACACAATCATACACAGAGGGTTAGAGAGAGACACAATCATACACGGAGGGTTAGAGAGAGTGACCCAATCATACACAGAGGGTTAGAGAGAGAGACCCAATCATACACAGAGGGTTAGAGAGAGAGAGAGACCCAATCGTACACAGAGGGTGAGAGAGAGAGAGACCCAATCATACACAGAGGGTTAGAGAGAGAGAGACCCAATCATACACAGAGGGTTAGAGAGAGAGAGACCCAATCACACACAGAGGGTTAGAGAGAGACACAATCACACACAGAGGGTTAGAGAGAGACACAATTACACACAGAGGGTTAGAGAGAGACACAATCACACACAGAGGGTTAGAGAGAGACACAATCACACACAGAGGGTTAGAGAGAGACAATCACACACAGAGGGTTAGAGAGAGACACAATCACTCACAGGGTTAGAGAGACACCCAATCATACACAGAGGGTTAGAGAGAGACCCAATCATACACAGAGGGTTAGAGAGAGACACAATCATACACAGAGGGTTAGAGAGAGACACACAATCGCACACAGAGGGTTAGAGAGAGAGACACAATCGCACACAGAGGGTTAGAGAGAGAGAGACACAATTGCACACAGAGGGTTAGAGAGAGACACAATTGCACACAGAGGGTTAGGGAGAGAGAGACACAATTGCACACAGAGGGTTAGAGAGAGACACAATTGCACACAGAGGGTTAGAGAGAGACACAATTGCACACAGAGGGTTAGAGAGAGACACAATCATACACAGAGGGTTAGAGAGAGACACAATCATACACAGAGGGTTAGAGAGAAAGACAATCATACACAGGGTTAGAAAGAGAAAGAGAGACACAATCACACACAGAGGGTTAGAGAGAGACACAATCGCACACAGAGGGTTAGAGAGAGACACAATCATACACAGAGGGTTAGAGAGAGACACAATCATACACAGAGGGTTAGAGAGAGACACAATCATACACAGAGAATTAGAGAGATACAATCATACACAGAGGGTTAGAGAGAGAGACACAATCATACACAGAGGGTTAGAGAGAGAGACACAATCATACACAGAGGGTTAGAAAGAGAGAGAGACACAATCATATACAGAGGGTTAGAAAGAGAGAGAGAGAGACACAATCACACACAGGGTTAGAGAGAGAGAGACCATCACACACAGGGTTAGATAGAGACACACAATCATACACAGAGGGTTAGAGAGAGACACAATCACACACACAGGGAGAGAGAGAGAGAGACAATCACACACACACAGGGTTAGCGAGAGAGACCCAATCATACACAGAGGGTTAGAGAGAAAGACACAATCACACACAGAGGGTTAGAGAGACACACAATCACACACAGGGTTAGAGAGAGACAGAGACACAATCATACACAGAGGGTTATAGAGAGACACAATCATACAAAGAGGGTTAGAGAGACACAATCATACACAGAGGGTTAGAGAGAAAGACAATCATACACAGGGTTAGAAAGAGAGACACAATCACACACAGAGGGTTAGAGAGAGACACAATCACACACACAGGGTTAGAGAGACACAATTGCACACAGAGGGTTAGAGAGAGAGACACAATTGCACACAGAGGGTTAGAGAGAGAGAGAGAGACACAATTGCACACAGAGGGTTAGAGAGAGAGAGACACAATTGCACACAGAGGGTTAGAGAGAGAGACACAATTGCACACAGAGGGTTAGAGAGAGAGACACAATTGCACACAGAGGGTTAGAGAGAGACACAATTGCACACAGAGGGTTAGAGAGAGACACAATCACACACACAGGGTTAGAGAGACACAATTGCACACAGAGGGTTAGAGAGAGAGAGAGACACAATTGCACACAGAGGGTTAGAGAGAGAGAGACACAATTGCACACAGAGGGTTAGAGAGAGAGAGATACAATTGCACACAGAGGGTTAGAGAGAGAGAGACACAATTGCACACAGAGGGTTAGAGAGAGAGACACAATTGCACACAGAGGGTTAGAGAGAGAGACACAATTGCACACAGAGGGTTAGAGAGAGACACAATTGCACACAGAGGGTTAGAGAGAGAGAGACACAATTGCACACAGAGGGTTAGAGAGAGACACAATTACACACAGAGGGTTAGAGAGAGACACATAATTACACACAGAGGGTTAGAGAGAGACACAATCATACACAGGGTTAGAGAGAGAGAGAGAGAGAGAGACACAATTACAGAGGGTTAGAGAGAGAAAGACAATCATACACAGAGGGTTAGAGAGAGAGAGACACAATTACACACAGAGGGTTAGAGAGAGACACAATCATACACAGAGGGTTAGAGAGAGACACAATCATACACAGAGGGTTAGAGAGAAAAAGACAATCATACACAGAGGGTTAGAGAGAGAGAGAGAGAGAGACACAATTGCACACAGAAGGTTAGAGAGAGAGACACAATTGCACACAGAGGGTTAGAGAGAGACACCATCACACACAGGGTTAGAAAGAGAGACACAATCATACACAGAGGGTTAGAGAGAGAGAGACCCAATCATACACAGAGGGTTAGAGAGAGAGACATAATCATACACAGAGGGTTAGAGAGAGAGACCCAATCATACACAGAGGGTTAGAGAGAGAGAGAGACCCAATCATACACAGAGGGTTAGAGACTGAGACACAATCATACACAGAGGGTTAGAGAGAGAGGGAGACCCAATCATACACAGAGGGTTGGAGAGAGAGACCCAATCATACACAGAGGGTTAGAGAGAGACAGAGACCCAATCATACACAGAGGGTTAGAGAGAGACACAATCACACACAGAGGGTTAGAGAGAGACACAATCGCACACAGAGGGTTAGAGAGAGACACAATCATACACAGAGGGTTAGAGAGAGACACAATCATACACAGAGGGTTAGAGAGAGACACAATCATACACAGAGGGTTAGAGAGAGACACAATCATACACAGAGGGTTAGAGAGAGACACAATCATACACAGAGGGTTAGAGAGAGACAATCATACACAGAGGGTTAGAGAGAGAGAGACACAATCATACACAGAGGGTTAGAGAGAGACACAATCACACACAGAGGGCTAGAGAGAGAGACAATCACACACACACAGGGTTAGCGAGAGAGACCCAATCATACACAGAGGGTTAGAGAGAAAGACACAATCACACACAGAGGGTTAGAGAGACACACAATCACACACAGGGTTAGAGAGAGACAGAGACACAATCATACACAGAGGGTTATAGAGAGACACAATCATACAAAGAGGGTTAGAGAGACACAATCATACACAGAGGGTTAGAGAGAAAGACAATCATACACAGGGTTAGAAAGAGAAAGAGAGACACAATCACACACAGAGGGTTAGAGAGAGACACAATCACACACACAGGGTTAGAGAGACACAATTGCACACAGAGGGTTAGAGAGAGAGAGAGACACAATTGCACACAGAGGGTTAGAGAGAGAGAGACACAATTGCACACAGAGGGTTAGAGAGAGAGATACAATTGCACACAGAGGGTTAGAGAGAGAGAGACACAATTGCACACAGAGGGTTAGAGAGAGAGACACAATTGCACACAGAGGGTTAGAGAGAGAGACACAATTGCACACAGAGGGTTAGAGATAGAGACACAATTGCACACAGAGGGTTAGAGAGAGAGACACAATTGCACACAGAGGGTTAGAGAGAGAGAGACACAATTGCACACAGAGGGTTAGAGAGAGACACAATTACACACAGAGGGTTAGAGAGAGAGAGAGACACATAATTACACACAGAGGGTTAGAGAGAGAAAGACAATCATACACAGAGGGTTAGAGAGAGAGAGAGAGAGAGAGAGAGACACAATTACACACAGAGGGTTAGAGAGAGAGACACAATTACACACAGAGGGTTAGAGAGAGACACAATCATACACAGAGGGTTAGAGAGAAAAAGACAATCATACACAGAGGGTTAGAGAGAGAGACACAATTGCACACAGAAGGTTAGAGAGAGAGACACAATTGCACACAGAGGGTTAGAGAGAGACACCATCACACACAGGGTTAGAAAGAGAGACACAATCATACACAGAGGGTTAGAGAGAGAGAGAGACCCAATCATACACAGAGGGTTAGAGAGAGAGACATAATCATACACAGAGGGTTAGAGAGAGAGACACAATCATACACAGAGGGTTAGAGAGAGAGAGAGAGAGAGAGAGACCCAGACCCAATCATACACAGAGGGTTAGAGAGAGACAGAGACCCAATCATACACAGAGGGTTAGAGAGAGACACAATCACACACAGAGGGTTAAAGAGAGACACAATCACACACAGAGGGTTAGAGAGAGACACAATCATACACAGAGGGTTAGAGAGAGACACAATCATACACAGAGGGTTAGAGAGAGAGAGAGAGAGACACAATCATATACAGAGGGTTAGAAAGAGAGAGAGACACAATTCCACACAGAGGGTTAGAGAGAGAGACACAATTACACACAGAGGGTTAGAGAGAGAGACACAATTACACACAGAGGGTTAGAGAGAGAGACACAATCACACACAGAGGGTTAGAGAGACACAGTCACACACAGAGGGTTAGAGAGAGAGAGAGAGAGAGACACAATTGCACACAGGGTTAGAGAGAGACACAATTACACACAGAGGGTTAGAGAGAGAGACACAATCACACACAGAGGGTTAGAGAGAGAGACACAATCACACACAGAGGGTTAGAGAGACACAGTCACACACAGAGGGTTAGAGAGAGAGAGAGAGACACACAATTGCACACAGAGGGTTAGAGAGAGAGAGACACAATTACACACAGAGGGTTAGAGAGAGAGACACAATTACACACAGAGGGTTAGAGAGAGAGAGACACAATTACACACACAGGGTTAGACAGAGAGAGACACAATTACACACGGGGTTAGACAGAGAGAGACACAATTACACACAGAGGGTTAGAGAGAGAGACCCAATCATACACAGAGGGTTGGAGAGAGACCCAATCATACACAGAGGTTTAGAGAGAGAGAGACCCAATCATACACAGAGGGTTAGAGAGAGAGAGACCCAATCATACACAGAGGGTTAGAGAGAGACCCAATCACACACAGAGGGTTAGAGAGAGACACAATCACACACAGAGGGTTAGAGAGAGACACAATCATAGACAGATGGTTAGAGAGAGACACAATCATACACAGAGGGTTAGAGAGAGACACAATCATACACAGAGGGTTAGAGAGAGAGACAAATCATACACAGAGGGTTAGAGAGAGAGACCCAATCATACACAGAGGGTTGGAGAGAGAGACCCAATCATACACAGAGGGTTAGAGAGAGACAGAGACCCAATCATACACAGAGGGTTAGAGAGAGACACAATCACACACAGAGGTTTCACAGAAAAGAAAGGGTATACAAGGCGCTACTATAGATCTATGTACTAGTTAACCTCTAGTAAAAATAAAGCTATATCTACAGGTATTATCCACAGTAAGAAGGATACATTCAAATAAGGGTACAAATAAGAATATAAAGATCTTACAAATCTGATATAAAAATGTCCAAATTAAAAGTCCATGTTCCTTTCAGATACTGATAATGCAGGCAGCTCCTTAAAAAAGTCCCATAACGAACTTGTTGTAATAACCTAAAAGAAAAATAGAGAAAAAAAGAGCGCCCAAAAACGCATCTAAGTGCAGACTGTCTGTCTGTGACATAAAACACACATAAGAATCACACTCACAATTTAAAAGATTAAAACATGCGGTGTATAATATCACCCAATGAGTTCTCTTTTCCTCCTGCTTTACTAGCGTGGCGTGCGGCGTCAGTGACACACAGAGGTTTAGAGAGAGACACAATCGCACACAGAGGGTTAGAGAGAGACACAATCGCACACAGAGGGTTAGAGAGAGACACAATCGCACACAGAGGGTTAGAGAGAGACACAATCGCACACAGAGGGTTAGAGAGAGACACAATCATACACAGAGGGTTAGAGAGAGACACAATCATACACAGAGGGTTAGAGAGAGACAATCATACACAGAGGGTTAGAGAGAGAGACACAATCATACACAGAGGGTTAGAAAGAGAGAGAGACACAATCATATACAGAGGGTTAGAAAGAGAGAGACACACAATCACACACAGGGTTAGAGAGAGACACAATCATACACAGAGGGTTAGAGAGAGACACAATCATACACAGAGGGTTAGAGAGAGACAATCATACACAGAGGGTTAGAGAGAGAGACACAATCATACACAGAGGGTTAGAAAGAGAGAGAGACACAATCATATACAGAGGGTTAGAAAGAGAGAGACACACAATCACACACAGGGTTAGAGAGAGAGAGACCATCACACACAGGGTTAGATAGAGACACACAATCATACACAGAGGGTTAGAGAGAGACACAATCACACACAGAGGGCTAGAGAGAGAGAGAATCACACACACACAGGGTTAGCGAGAGAGACCCAATCATACACAGAGGGTTAGAGAGAAAGACAATCATACACAGGGTTAGAAAGAGACAGAGACACAATCATACACAGAGGGTTAGAGGGAAAGACACAATCACACACAGAGGGTTAGAGAGACACACAATCACACACAGGGTTAGAGAGAGACAGAGACACAATCATACACAGAGGGTTATAGAGAGACACAATCATACAAAGAGGGTTAGAGAGACACAATCATACACAGAGGGTTAGAGAGAAAGACAATCATACACAGGGTTAGAAAGAGAAAGAGAGACACAATCACACACAGAGGGTTAGAGAGAGACACAATCACACACACAGGGTTAGAGAGACACAATTGCACACAGAGGGTTAGAGAGAGAGAGACACAATTGCACACAGAGGGTTAGAGAGAGAGAGACACAATTGCACACAGAGGGTTAGAGAGAGAGAGAGAGACACAATTGCACACAGAGGGTTAGAGAGAGAGAGAGACACAATTGCACACAGAGGGTTAGAGAGAGAGACACAATTGCACACAGAGGGTTAGAGAGAGACACAATTACACACAGAGGGTTAGAGAGAGAGAGAGACACATAATTACACACAGAGGGTTAGAGAGAGACACAATCATACACAGAGGGTTAGAGAGAGAGAGACACAATTACACACAGAGGGTTAGAGAGAGAAAGACAATCATACACAGAGGGTTAGAGAGAGAGAGACACAATTACACACAGAGGGTTAGAGAGAGAGAGAGAGAGACACACAATTACACACAGAGGGTTAGAGAGAGACACAATTACACACAGAGGGTTAGAGAGAGACACAATCATACACAGAGGGTTAGAGAGAAAAAGACAATCATACACAGAGGGTTAGAGAGAGAGAGAGACACAATTGCACACAGAAGGTTAGAGAGAGAGAGACACAATTGCACACAGAGGGTTAGAGAGAGACACCATCACACACAGGGTTAGAAAGAGAGACACCCAATCATACACAGAGGGTTAGAGAGAGAGAGAGACCCAATCATACACAGAGGGTTAGAGAGAGAGACCCAATCATACACAGAGGGTTAGAGAGAGACAGAGACCCAATCATACACAGAGGGTTAGAGAGAGACACAATCACACACAGAGGGTTAGAGAGAGACACAATCATACACAGAGGGTTAGAGAGAGACACAATCATACACAGAGGGTTAGAGAGAGACACAATCATACACAGAGGGTTAGAGAGAGACACAATCATACACAGAGGGTTAGAGAGAGACACAATCATACACAGAGGGTTAGAGAGAGACACAATCATACACAGAGGGTTAGAGAGAGAGAGAGACACAATCATATACAGAGGGTTAGAAAGAGAGAGAGACACAATTGCACACAGAGGGTTAGAGAGAGAGACACAATTGCACACAGAGGGTTAGAGAGAGAGACACAATTACACACAGAGGGTTAGAGAGAGAGACACAATCACACACAGAGGGTTAGAGAGAGAGACACAATCACACACAGAGGGTTAGAGAGACACAGTCACACACAGAGTGTTAGAGAGAGAGAGAGACACAATTGCACACAGAGGGTTAGAGAGAGACACAATCATACACAGAGGGTTAGAGAGAGACACAATCATACACAGAGGGTTAGAGAGAGAGAGAGACACAATCATATACAGAGGGTTAGAAAGAGAGAGAGACACAATTGCACACAGAGGGTTAGAGAGAGAGACACAATTACACACAGAGGGTTAGAGAGACACAATCACACACAGAGGGTTAGAGAGAGAGACACAATCACACACAGAGGGTTAGAGAGACACAGTCACACACAGAGGCTTAGAGAGAGAGACACACAATTGCACACAGAGGGTTAGAGAGAGAGAGACACAATTACACACAGAGGGTTAGAGAGAGAGACACAATTACACACAGAGGGTTAGAGAGAGAGAGACACAATTACACACACAGGGTTAGACAGAGAGAGACACAATTACACACGGGGTTAGACAGAGAGAGACACAATTACACACAGAGGGTTAGAGAGAGGGACCCAATCATACACAGAGGGTTAGAGAGAGAGAGACCCAATCATACACAGAGGGTTAGAGAGAGAGAGACCCAATCATACACAGAGGGTTAGAGAGAGAGAGACCCAATCATACACAGAGGGTTAGAGAGAGACACAATCACACACAGAGGGTTAGAGAGAGACACAATCACACACAGAGGGTTAGAGAGAGAGAGACACAATCATACACAGAGGGTTAGAGAGAGACACAATCATACACAGAGGGTTAGAGAGAGAGACACAATCATACACAGAGGGTTAGAGAGAGAGAGAGAGACCCAATCATACACAGAGGGTTAGAGAGAGACAGAGACCCAATCATACACAGAGGGTTAGAGAGAGACACAATCACACACAGAGGGTTAGAGAGAGACAATCATACACAGAGGGTTAGAGAGAGAGACACAATCATACACAGAGGGTTAGAGAGAGAGACACAATCATACACAGAGGGTTAGAAAGAGAGAGAGACACAATCATATACAGAGGGTTAGAAAGAGAGAGAGAGACACACAATCACACACAGGGTTAGAGAGAGAGAGAGACAATCACACACAGGGTTAGATAGAGACACACAATCATACACAGAGGGTTAGAGAGAGACACAATCACACACAGAGGGCTAGAGAGAGAGAGAGAGAATCACACACACACAGGGTTAGCGAGAGAGACCCAATCATACACAGAGGGTCAGAGAGAAAGACAATCATACACAGGGTTAGAAAGAGACAGAGACACAATCATACACAGAGGGTTAGAGGGAAAGACACAATCACACACAGAGGGTTATAGAGAGACACACAATCACACACAGGGTTAGAGAGAGACAGAGACACAATCATACACAGAGGGTTATAGAGAGACACAATCATACAAAGAGGGTTAGAGAGACACAATCATACACAGAGGGTTAGAGAGAAAGACAATCATACACAGGGTTAGAAAGAGAAAGAGAGACACAATCACACACAGAGGGTTAGAGAGAGACACAATCACACACACAGGGTTAGAGAGACACAATTGCACACAGAGGGTTAGAGAGAGAGAGACACAATTGCACACAGAGGGTTAGAGAGAGAGAGACACAATTGCACACAGAGGGTTAGAGAGAGACACAATTGCACACAGAGGGTTAGAGAGAGAGACACAATTGCACACAGAGGGTTAGAGAGAGACACAATTACACACAGAGGGTTAGAGAGAGAGACACATAATTACACACAGAGGGTTAGAGAGAGAGACACAATCACACACAGAGGGTTAGAGAGACACAGTCACACACAGAGGCTTAGAGAGAGAGACACACAATTGCACACAGAGGGTTAGAGAGAGAGAGACACAATTACACACAGAGGGTTAGAGAGAGAGACACAATTACACACAGAGGGTTAGAGAGAGAGACACAATTACACACACAGGGTTAGACAGAGAGAGACACAATTACACACGGGGTTAGACAGAGAGAGACACAATTACACACAGAGGGTTAGAGAGAGGGACCCAATCATACACAGAGGGTTAGAGAGAGAGAGACCCAATCATACACAGAGGGTTAGAGAGAGAGATACCCAATCATACACAGAGGGTTAGAGAGAGACACAATCACACACAGAGGGTTAGAGAGAGACACAATCACACACAGAGGGTTAGAGAGAGACACAATCACACACAGAGGGTTAGAGAGAGAGACACAATCATACACAGAGGGTTAGAGAGAGACACAATCATACACAGAGGGTTAGAGAGAGAGACACAATCATACACAGAGGGTTAGAGAGAGAGAGAGAGACCCAATCATACACAGAGGGTTAGAGAGAGACAGAGACCCAATCATACACAGAGGGTTAGAGAGAGACACAATCACACACAGAGGGTTAGAGAGAGAGACACAATCATACACAGAGGGTTAGAGAGAGAGACACAATCATACACAGAGGGTTAGAGAGAGAGACACAATCATACACAGAGGGTTAGAAAGAGAGAGAGACACAATCATATACAGAGGGTTAGAAAGAGAGAGAGAGACACACAATCACACACAGGGTTAGAGAGAGAGAGACAATCACACACAGGGTTAGATAGAGACACACAATCATACACAGAGGGTTAGAGAGAGACACAATCACACACAGAGGGCTAGAGAGAGAGAGAGAGAATCACACACACACAGGGTTAGCGAGAGAGACCCAATCATACACAGAGGGTCAGAGAGAAAGACAATCATACACAGGGTTAGAAAGAGACAGAGACACAATCATACACAGAGGGTTAGAGGGAAAGACACAATCACACACAGAGGGTTATAGAGAGACACACAATCACACACAGGGTTAGAGAGAGACAGAGACACAATCATACACAGAGGGTTATAGAGAGACACAATCATACAAAGAGGGTTAGAGAGACACAATCATACACAGAGGGTTAGAGAGAAAGACAATCATACACAGGGTTAGAAAGAGAAAGAGAGACACAATCACACACAGAGGGTTAGAGAGAGACACAATCACACACACAGGGTTAGAGAGACACAATTGCACACAGAGGGTTAGAGAGAGAGAGACACAATTGCACACAGAGGGTTAGAGAGAGAGAGACACAATTGCACACAGAGGGTTAGAGAGAGAGAGACACAATTGCACACAGAGGGTTAGAGAGAGACACAATTGCACACAGAGGGTTAGAGAGAGAGACACAATTGCACACAGAGGGTTAGAGAGAGACACAATTACACACAGAGGGTTAGAGAGAGAGACACATAATTACACACAGAGGGTTAGAGAGAGACACAATCATACACAGAGGGTTAGAGAGAGAGAGACACAATTACACACAGAGGGTTAGAGAGAGAAAGACAATCATACACAGAGGGTTAGAGAGAGAGAGACACAATTACACACAGAGGGTTAGAGAGAGAGAGAGAGAGACACAATTACACACAGAGGGTTAGAGAGAGACACAATCATACACAGAGGGTTAGAGAGAAAAAGACAATCATACACAGAGGGTTAGAGAGAGAGAGAGACACAATTGCACACAGAAGGTTAGAGAGAGAGAGACACAATTGCACACAGGGTTAGAAAGAGAGACACCCAATCATACACAGAGGGTTAGAGAGAGAGAGACCCAATCATACACAGAGGGTTAGAGAGAGAGACATAATCATACACAGAGGGTTAGAGAGAGAGACCCAATCATACACAGAGGGTTAGAGAGAGAGAGAGAGACCCAATCATACACAGAGGGTTAGAGACAGAGACCCAATCATACACAGAGGGTTAGAGAGAGACACAATCACACACAGAGGGTTAGAGAGAGACACAATCATACACAGAGGGTTAGAGAGAGACACAATCATACACAGAGGGTTAGAAAGAGACACAATCATACACAGAGGGTTAGAGAGAGACACAATCATACACAGAGGGTTAGAGAGAGACACAATCATACACAGAGGGTTAGAGAGAGACACAATCATACACAGAGGGTTAGAGAGAGAAAGACAATCATACACAGAGGGTTAGAGAGAGAGACACAATCATACACAGAGGGTTAGAAAGAGAGAGAGAGAGACACAATCATACACAGAGGGTTAGAGAGAGAGAGACCCAATCATACACAGAGGGTTAGAGAGAGAGAGACCCAATCATACACAGAGGGTTAGAGAGAGAGAGACATAATCATACACAGAGGGTTAGAGAGAGAGACATAATCATACACAGAGGTTTAGAGAGAGAGACCCAATCATACACAGAGGGTTAGAGAGAGAGACCCAATCATACACAGAGGGTTAGAGAGAGAGACCCAATCATACACAGAGGGTTAGAGAGAGACAGAGACCCAATCATACACAGAGGGTTAGAGAGAGACACAATCACACACAGAGGGTTAGAGAGAGACACAATCACACACAGAGGGTTAGAGAGAGACACAATCACACACAGAGGGTTAGAGAGAGACACAATCATACACAGAGGGTTAGAGAGAGACACAATCATACACAGAGGGTTAGAGAGAGACACAATCATACACAGAGGGTTAGAGAGACACAATCATACACAGAGGGTTAGAGAGAGACACAATCATACACAGAGGGTTAGAGAGAGAAAGACAATCATACAAAGAGGGTTAGAGAGAGAGACACAATCATACACAGAGGGTTAGAAAGAGAGAGAGAGACACAATCATACACAGAGGGTTAGAAAGAGAGAGAGACACAATCACACACAGAGGGTTAGAGAGAGAGACACAATCACACACAGAGGGTTAGAGAGACACACACAATTGCACACAGAGGGTTAGAGAGAGACACAATTACACACAGAGGGTTAGAGAGAGAGACACAATTACACACAGAGGGTTAGAGAGAGAGACACAATTACACACAGGGTTAGAAAGAGAGACACAATTACATACACAGGGTTAGACAGAGAGAGACACAATTACACACAGAGGGTTAGACAGAGAGAGACACAATTACACACAGAGGGTTAGAGAGAGACACAATTACACACAGGGTTAGAGAGAGACACAATCACACACAGGGTTAGAGAGAGCGGCACAATCACACACACAGGTTTAGAGAGACACATAAGGGATGAGAGAGTCAGAGGGGGAGGAAGAGAGACAGAGAAAGAGACCATGGGGGAGAACGACACATAAGGAGAGGGATAGATAGAGACACAAAAGGGGGTGGGGAGAGGGACCACTGCATTTTTAAGTAATAAAACAGCAGAGCTACAGAGAGGCAAGCTGCTAAGTTAGTGGGTGTAAATTTTGAGTAAAAAAAATACAAAAACAATCCTTAAACTGATGTAAGAGAGTAAAAAAACACTAAAATACATTCATTAAATTATAATTTTCACTAACGGAATCCCTTTCCGTAAAATCTAAGGTTGTAGCACTTCAATAAGATGTGGCTAAAAACCTGCTCATTGACTGCATCTCTTCCTGCTCTGTAAGGAAGTGACAGTGGAACATTCCACTGCACTTAGAGGGGAAGTACAGAACTCTCTTTTTCCCTTTAGCAAAGCTGGCAGCTTCACAGGACAGCAACAAAATAAATGAAAGTTGTGTTTATCCGTTTTTGTTTTATATGATTTAACATCCAGCCCCAACCCTAAGTTCCACTTAAAGGGACAGTATACTGTAAAATAGTTTTTCCCTTAATGTGTTTACAATTTCTTTTTTTACCAACTGCAGAGTAAAACATGTATGAAAATTAGCTTTTTAAGGTTTATTTCTGTATATTAAAGCTCTGATTTTGTGTTTTGAAGCCACAGCCTAATAAAATGGGTTAAGCTTGTAGGTATAATCAGATCTCATTACTGTATCACATTGTGCACATATACCTGCTTCTTTATCTTATATCTGTCCTTAAAACAATCACCAATACTTTGAGAGAACAATGGAAAATCAACATTTTATTACCTTCTCTCTGCTTTATCACACTGGGAGTGTAATTTCTTCTGCTGGCTGTGTTTACAAAGCTTATCTATAGCTGGTACGCGCGGCCACAAACTTTCAGAATAGGTGGGGATACCACATGCTAAATTAACAATTTCAAATGCCACTATAAGGGTAAAGGAGCTACTTGTAAACAATTTAATACACTCCAGCAGGTAAAGTGGATCATTGGGAACAAATTAAAGGGGAGAACATTTTTGAGTAAACTGTCCCTTTAATAATGCCTCTCACTGGATTGGGTCAGCCCAAATAGGACTGCCTCAAATAAGCAGTTAATGGGCCATGCAATGATCTTAACCACTTTCCTCCAGTAGGTGGCGCAGCATGTTGTGTAATGGTGGGCAGACCTGCTTGTGCCTCTCCATTGCACAACATGTAGCTGGGGGGGAAAAATTGCAAAAAAAATTTTAGCCAATAAAAAATATATATATTTCTCTTGTAAGGTGTATCCAGTCCACGGATCATCCATTACTTGTTGGATATTCTTCCCAAGAGGATCACCCACAGCAGAGCTCTTATATAGCTCCTCCCCTAACTGCCATATCCAGTCATTCTCTTGCAAGCTCTCAACATAGCTGGAGGTAGTAAGAGGAAAGTGGTATAATATAGTTAGTTTTTGCTTCAATCAAAAGTTTATTGTTTTTAAATGGTACCGGAGTTGTACTATTTTATCTCAGGCAGCATTTAGAAGAAAAATCTGCCTGCGTTTTTCTATGATCTTAGCAGAAGTAACTAAGATCCACTGCTGTTCTCACATATGTCTGAGGAGTGAGGTAACTTCAGAGGGAGAATGGCGTGCAGGTTATCCTGCAATAAGGTATGTGCAGTTTAAGTTTTTCTAGGGATATAATTTGCTAGAAAAAAGCTGCTGATACCGGATTAATGTAAGTTAAGCCTAAATACAGTGATTTAATAGCGACTAGTATCAGGCTTGCTATCAGAGGTATATACTCTGATTAATGTGCAATATAAAACATTTGCTGGCATATTTAATCGTTTTTATATATGCTTTGGTGATAAAACTTATTGGGGCCTAGTTTTTTCCACATGGCTGGCTTGATTTTTGCCTAGAAACAGTTTCCTGAGGCTTTCCACTGTTGTAATATGAATGGGAGGGGCCTATTTTAGCGCTGTTAAAATTACAGACAGAGACATTCAGCTTCCCTCCGCAGTCCCCTGCACGCTTTAGGACATCTCTGAAGGGCTCAAAAGGCTTCAAAAGTCATACATTGAGGAAGGTAAAGCCACAGTGGAGCTGTGGCAGTTGTTGTAACTGTTTAAAAAACTTTTTTTTTTCAATTTGTTAATCCGTTTTTTGTATTAAGGGGTTAATCATCCATTTGCAAGTGGGTGCAATGCTCTGCTAACTTGTTACATACACTGTAAAAATTGTTAGTTTACTGCCCTTTTTTCACTGTTATTTCAAATTTTAGCAAATTTGTTTCCCTTAAAGGCACAGTAACGTTTTTATATTGCTTGTTTAACTTGATGTAAAGTGTTTTCCAAGCTTGCTAGTCTCATTGCTAGTCTGTATAAACATGTCTGACATAGAGGAAACTCCTTGTTCATTATGTTTAAAAGCCATGGTGGAACCCCATATGAGAATGTGTACTAAATGTATTGATTTCACTTTAAACAATAAAGATCAGCTTTTATCTTTAAAAAATTTATCACCAGAGGATTCTGGTGAGGGGGAAGTTATGCCGACTAACTCTCCCCACGTGTCAGACCCTTTGACTCCCACTCAAGGGACTCACGCTAAAATGGCGCCAAGTACATCAAAGACGCCCATAGCGATTACTTTGCAGGACATGGCGGCAATCATGGATAATACCCTGTCAGCGGTATTAGCCAGACTGCATGAATTCAGAGGAAAGCGCGATAGCTCTGGGGTTAGACGTAGTACAGAGCGCGCAGATGCCTTAAGGCCCATGTCTGATACTGCGTCACAATATGCAGAAGCTGAGGAAGGAGAGCTTCAGTCTGTGGGTGACATTTTTGATTCGGGGAAACCTGATTCAGATATTTCTACTTTTAAATTTAAGCTTGAGAACCTCCGTGTATTGCTTGGGGAGGTGTTAGCTGCTCTGAATGACTGTGACACAATTGCAGTACCAGAGAAATTGTATAGACTGGATAAATACTATGCAGTGCTGGTGTGTACTGATGTTTTTCCAATACCTAAAAGGTTTACAGAAATCATTAATAAGGAGTGGGATAGACCCGGTGTGCCGTTTTCCCCCCTTCCTATTTTTAGAAAAATGTTTCCAATAGACGCCACCACACGGGACTTATGGCAGACGGTCCCTAAGGTGGAGGGAGCAGTTTCTACTTTAGCAAAGCGTACTACTATCCCTGTCGAGGACAGTTGTGCTTTTTCAGATCCAATGGATAAAAAATTAGGTTACCTTAAGAAAATGTTTATTCAACAAGGTTTTATCCTGCAGCCCCTTGCATGCATTGCGCCTGTCACTGCTGCTGCGGCGTTCTGGTTTGAGTCTCTGGAAGAGGCCTTTCAGACAGCTACTCCATTGACTGAAATACTTGACAAGCTTAGAACAAGCTTAAATCTTGGTCAGCTGACGTGACTTCAAAGTCTAAATTACTTAACATTCCCTTCAAGGGGCAGACCCTATTCAGGCCTGGTTTGAAGGAAATTATTGCTGACATTACTGGAGGTAAGGGTCATACCCTTCCTCAAGACAGGGTCAAATCAAAGGCCAAACAGTCTAATTTTCATACCTTTCGAAACTTCAAGGCAGGTGCAGCATCAACTTCCTCTGCTACAAAACAAGAGGGAACTTTTGCTCAATCCAAGCCGGGCTGGAAACCTAACCAGTCCTGGAACAAAGGCAAGCAGGCCAGAAAGCCTGCTGCTGCCTCTAAGACAGTATGAAGGAACGGCCCCCTATCCAGTAACGGATCTAGTAGGGGGCAGACTTTCTCTCTTCGCCCAGGCGTGGGCAAGAGATGTTCAGGATGCCTGGGCTTTGGAGATCATATCTCAGGGATATCTTCTGGACTTCAAAGCTTCCCCTCCTCAAGGGAGATTTCACCTTTCGAGATTATCTGTAAACCAGATAAAGAAAGAGGCATTCTTATGCTGTGTGCAAGACCTCCTAGTTATGGGAGTGATCTGTCTAGTTCCACAGTTGGAACAGGGACAGGGTTTTTATTCAAATCTCTTTGTGGTTCCCAAAAAAGAGGGAACCTTCAGACCCATTTTGGATCTAAAGATCTTAAACAAATTCCTCAGAGTTCCATCGTTCAAAATGGAAACTATTCGGACCATCCTACCTATGATCAAGGAGGGTCAGTACATGACCAAAGTGGATTTGAAGGATGCTTACCTTCACATACCGATTCACAAAGATCATCATCGGTTCCTAGGTTTGCCTTTCTGGACAGGCATTACCAATTTGTGGCTCTTCCCTTCGGGTTAGCTACAGCTCCAAGAATCTTTACAAAGGTTCTGGGATCGCTTCTGGCGGTCCTAAGACCGCGAGGTATATCAGTGGCCCCTTATCTGGACGACATCCTGATACAGGCGTCAAGCTTTCAGATTGCCAAGTCACATACGGACATAGTTCTGGCATTTCTCAGGTCACATGGGTGGAAGGTGAACGAGGAAAAGAGTTCTCTATCCCCACTCACAAGAGTCTCCATCCTAGGGACTCTGATAGATTCTGTAAAAATGAAGATTTACCTGACAGAATCCAGGTTATCAAAGCTTCTAAAATCTTGCCGTGTTCTTCATTCTATTCCGCGCCCTTCTGTGGCTCAGTGTATGGAAGTAATCGGCTTGATGGTAGCGGCGATGGACATAGTGCCATTTGCGCGACTACATCTCAGACCGTTGCAACTATGCATGCTCAGTCAGTGGAATGGGGATTACACAGATTTGTCCCCTCTGCTAAATCTGGATCAAGAGACCAGAGATTCTCTTCTCTGGTGGCTATCTCGGGTCCATCTGTCCAAATGTATGACCTTTCGCAGGCCAGATTGGACAATTGTAATAACAGATGCCAGCCTTCTAGGTTGGGGTGCAGTCTGGAATTCCCTGAAGGCTCAGGGATCGTGGACTCAGGAGGAGAAACTCCTCCCAATAAATATTCTGGAGTTAAGAGCAATATTCAATGCTCTTCTAACTTGGCCTCAGTTAGCAACCCTGAGGTTCATCAGATTTCAGTCGGACAACATCACGATTGTGGCTTACATCAACCATCAAGGGGGAACCAGGAGTTCCCTAGCGATGTTAGAAGTCTCCAAGATAATTCGCTGGACAGAGACTCACTCTTGCCACCTATCAGCAATCCATATCCCAGGTGTAGAGAACTGGGAGGCGGATTTTCTAAGTCGTCAGACTTTTCATCCGGGGGAGTGGGAACTGCATCCGGAGGTGTTTGCTCAATTGGTTCATCGTTGGGGCAAACCAGAACTGGATCTCATGGCGTCTTGCCAGAACGCCAAGCTTCCTTGTTACGGATCCAGGTCCAGAGACCCAGAAGCGGCACTGATAGATGCTCTAGCAGCGCCTTGGTTCTTCAACCTGGCTTATGTGTTTCCACTGTTTCCTCTGCTCCCTCGACTGATTGCCAAAATCAAACAGGAGAGAGCATCGGTGATCTTGATAGCGCCTGCGTGGCCACGCAGGACCTGGTATGCAGACCTAGTGGACATGTCATCCTTTCCACCATGGACCCTGCCTCTGAGACAAGACCTTCTACTACAAGGTCCTTTCAGTCATTGATACCCTTATACAGGCACGAAAGCCTGTCACCAGGAAAATCTACCATAAGATATGGCGTAAATACCTTTATTGGTGTGAATCCAAGAATTACTCATGGAGTAAGGTTAGGATTCCTAGGATATTGTCCTTTCTCCAAGAGGGTTTGGAAAAAGGATTATCAGCTAGTTCTTTAAAGGGACAGATTTCTGCTCTGTCTATTCTTTTGCACAAGTGTCTGGCAGAAGTTCCAGACGTTCAAGCTTTTTGTCAGGCTTTGGTTAGAATTAAGCCTGTGTTTAAACCTGTTGCTCCCCCATGGAGCTTAAACTTGGTTCTTAAAGTTCTTCAAGGGGTTCCGTTTGAACCCCTTCATTCCATTGATATCAAACTTTTATCTTGGAAAGTTCTGTTTTTGATGGCTATTTCCTCGGCTCGGAGAGTCTCTGAGTTATCTGCCTTACAATGTGATTCTCCTTATTTGATTTTCCATTCAGATAAAGTAGTTCTGCGTACAAAACCTGGGTTTTTACCTAAGGTAGTTTCTAACAAGAATATCAATCAAGAGATTGTTGTTCCATCATTGTGTCCTAATCCTTCTTCAAAGAAGGAACGCCTTTTACATAATATGGACGTGGTCCATGCTTTAAAGTTTTACTTACAAGCTACTAAAGATTTTCGCCAAACATCTACACTGTTTGTTGTTTACTCTGGACAGAGGAGAGGTCAAAAAGCTTCGGGCAACCTCTCTTTCTTTTTTGGCTTCGGAGCGTAATACGCTTAGCCTATGAGACTGCTGGACAGCAGTCCCCTGAAAGGATTACAGCTCATTCTACTAGAGCTATGGCTTCCACCTGGGCCTTTAAAAATGAGGCTTCTGTTGAACAGATTTGCAAGGCGGCGACTTGGTCTTACGCTTCATACCTTTTAAAAAATTTACAAATTTTATACTTTTGCTTCTTCGGAGGCTATTTTTTGGGAGAAAGGTTCTACAGGTAGTGGTTCCTTCCATTTAAGCCTGCCTTGTCCTCCCTTCATCCGTGTACTTTAGCTTTGGTATTGGTATCCCACAAGTAATGGATGATCCGTGGACTGGATACACCTTACAAGAGAAAACCATAATTTATGCTTACCTGATAAATTTATTTCTCTTGTGGTGTATCCAGTCCACGGCCCGCCCTGTCTTTTTAAGGCAGGTCTAAATTTTAATTTTAAACTACAGTCACCACTGCACCCTATGGTTTCTCCTTTCTCGGCTTGTTTCGGTCAGAATGACTGGATATGGCAGTTAGGGGAGGAGCTATATAGCAGCTCTGCTGTGGGTGATCCTCTTGCAACTTCCTGTTGGGAAGGAGAATATCCCACAAGTAGTGGATGATCCGTGGACTGGATACACCACAAGAGAAATAAATTTATCAGGTAAGCATAAATTATGTTTTTTGCCCATATGAGAGGTGAAACACTGCCTCACCTGCCTCTAGCAGGGCCGGACTGGAATAAAAAGCAGCCCTGGAAAAAAATGAAAACCAGCCCTATTTTATGTTGATTCGCTAGAATGCACATGCCCTATTTTCTCAAAGGGGGATTACTGGCATACTCCTTCCCCAATATTTTTTTCAGAATTAAATTATATTACTTTGCATTAAATAAAATGCCAGATTTATGTTATATAGACACCCTACAACCAAAATGCACCCATTAATCACCCCTTAATATTGTTAGCTTACTCAGCCCCAGCTGCTGCAGCCCACGGGAAATCTCCTGGTATCCTGGTAGGCCAATCCAGCCCTGGCCTCTAGTTACTGCACATCACTATAATCTTCCCAGCATTATCATGGATTGTGAGTGATCAGCTTCAGCCTTAACCAATTACAGCCCATGAGGAAATCAGGGGCATACCTATAAGGTATGTTTTTGTTTTTTTAACCTATTTTATAATACATACTATTTATGGCTGGTTCTGCCTCTTTCTTAGCAATACAGTCCAACCTATGCCCACCTGTTCCCTTTGTGTTTACCCTTGCTGGTAAGACCAGAAACTTTGTAAAGTGTATATTGGATAGATTTATGGTGGAAGCTTTTCTGATTCACTTGAGGGTTCTATGAATAATTTGCAAAATCTTTACTGTGCCTCTAATGGTGAAGATTTGAATCGGACTTAGATGGTGTTTGAAACTGCAAATATTAGAGTTTATTAAAGAGATTAAGAGTTTCCTGGCATTGAAGATGAATGGTCTCACGTATCATCTGATTGGTTTAGTTCCAAATTTTGCACCAGACCAGTATTCTCCTGTTTCCGATGCTTTAAAGTATATATTCTCAAATATTTTTGCAAGATCTGTAAAGCAGCTTGAGATATCTGAAAAATTATATAAGAATTTTTCTATTTTTACGATGCTGGATCTTTTAAAGATGTAATGGATAAAAGAATGGATCATAATTTGAAAGGAATTTCTCCGTCAGGGAGTCCATTTCATTATATGCAGAGCTATCTACAGGTTTGTATACTATTCATTGTGTGATAATATAAGCAGGACTATCTCTGCAAGCTGTATACTATTCATTGTGTGATCATATAACGTTTTAAGCACAATTATAAACATGTAAAATGTATCTTTCTTTCATGTAATTAGCAAGAGTCCATGAGCTAGTGACGTATGGGATATACATTCCTACCAGGAGGGGCAAAGTTTCCCAAACCTCAAAATGCCTATAAATACACCCCTCACCAACCCCACAAATCAGTTTTACAAACTTTGCCTCCTATGGAGGTGGTGAAGTAAGTTTGTGCTAGATTCTACGTTGATATGCGCTCCGCAGCAGGTTGGAGCCCGGTTTTCCTCTCAGCGTGCAGTGAATGTCAGAGGGATGTGAAGAGAGTATTGCCTGTTTGAATTCAATGATCTCCTTCTACGGGGTCTATTTCATAGGTTCTCTGTTATCGGTCGTAGAGATTCATCTCTTACCCTCCCTTTTCAGATCGACGATATACTCTTATATATATACCATTACTCTGCTGATTTTCGGTTTCAGGTACTGGTTTGGCTTTCTACAAACATGTAGATGAGTGTCCTGGGGTAAGTAAGTCTTATTTTCTGTGACACTTCTAAAGCTATGGTTGGGCACTTTTTTATAAAAGTTCTAAATATATGTATTCAATACATTTATTTGCCTTGACTCAGGATGTTCAACATTCCTTTTTTCAGACAGTCAGTTTCATATTTGGGATAATGCATTTGAATCAAATTCATTATTTCTTACCTTAAAATTTGACTTTTTCCCTGTGGGCTGTTAGGCTCGCGGGGGCTGAAAATGCTTCATTTTATTGCGTCATTCTTGGCGCAGGACTTTTTTGGTGCAAAAAATCTTTTTCCGTTTACGGCGTCATAACGTTTTGCCGGAAGTTGCGTCATTTTTTTGACGTTCTTTTGCGCCAAAAATGTCGGCGTTCCGGAATGTGGCGTCATTTTTGGCGCCAAAAGCATTTAGGCGCCAAAATAATGTGGGGCGTCTTATTTGGTGCTAAAAAAATTTGGGCGTTCGCTTTTGTCTCCACATTATTTAAGTCTCATTTTTCATTGCTTCTGGTTGCTAGAAGCTTGTTCTTTGGCATTTTTTCCCCATTCCTGAAACTGTCATTTAAGGAATTTGATCATTTTGCTTTATATGTGTTTTTTCTCTTACATATTGCAAGATGTCTCGACGTTGCATCTGAGTCAGGAAGAAACTTCAGGAAAATCGCTGCCTGGTGCTGCAACTACCAAAGCTAAGTGTATCTCAGCTGTTTTTTGTATTAAATGTCATGACAAACTTGTTAATGCAGAAAATATTTCCTTTAGTAAAGTACCATTACATGTTGCAGTTCCCTCAACATCTAATGGTTCAGAGTGTTCCTGATAACATAAGAGATTTTGTTTCTGAATCCATTAAGAAGGCTATGTCTGTTATTCCTCCTTCTAGTAAATGTAAAAAATATTTTAAAAACTTCTCTTTATCCAAGATGAATTTTTAAATGAACATCATCATTCTGATTCTAATGATTCTTCTGGTTCAGATGACTCTGTTCTCAGAGGGTTGATGCTGATAAATCTTCATATTTATTTAAAATGGAATTTATTCGTTCTTTACTTAAAGAAGTCCTAATTGCATTAGAAATTGAGGATTCTGGTCCTCTTGATACTAAATCTAAACGTTTAGACAAGGTCTTTAAATCTCCTGTAGTTATTTCCAGAAGTTTTTCCTGTTCCAGGTGCTATTCTGAAGTAATTTCCAGAGAATGGAATAATTTGGGTAATTCAATTACTCCTTCTAAACGTTTTAAGCAATTATATCCTGGCCGTCCGAGCAGATTAGAGTTTTGGAACTAATCCCTAAAGTTGATGGGGCTATTTCTACCTTGCTAACGTACTACTATTCCTACGGCAGATTGGTACTTCCTTTAAGGATCCTCTAGATAGAAAATTGAATCCTTTCTAAGAAAAGCTTATTTGTGTTCAGGTAATCTTCTTAGACCTGCTATATCTTTGGCGGATGTTGCTGGCCAGCTTCAACTTTTTGGTTGGAAACTTAGCGCAACAAGTAACAGATCATGATTCTCATAACCATTATTATTCTGCTTCAACATGCTAATAATTTTATCTGTGATGCCATTTTTGATATTATCAGAGTTGATGTCAGGTTTATGGCCTCTAGCTATTTTAGCTAGAAGAGCTTTATGGCTTATAAAACATGAATGCTGATATGTCTTCTAAATCGACTCTACTTTCCCTTTCTTTCCAGGTAATAAATTATTTGGTTCTCAGTTGGATTCTATTATCTCAACTGTTACTGGTGGGAAAGGAACTTTTTTACCGCAGGATAAAAAATCTAAGGGTAAAAATAGGGCTAATAATCGTTTTCGTTCCTTTCGTTTCAACAAAGAACAAAAGCCTGATCCTTCATCCTCAGGAGCAGTTTCAGTTTGGAAACCATCTCCAGTCTGGAATAAATCCAAGCCTTCTAGAAAAGCAAAGCCAGCTTCTAAGTCCACATGAAGGTGCGGCCCTCATTCCAGCTCAGCTGGTAGGGGGCAGATTACGTTTTTTTCAAAGAAATTTGGGATCGATTCTGTTCACAATCTTTGGATTCAGAACATTGTTTCAGAAGGGTACAGAATTGGTTTCAAGATAAGACCTCCTGCAAAGAGATTTTTTCTTTCCCGTGTCCCAGTAAACCCAGCGAAAGCTCAAGCATTCTGAAATGTGTTTCAGATCTAGAGTTGGCTGGAGTAATTATGCCAGTTCCAGTTCTGGAACAGGGGCTGGGGTTTTATTCAAATCTCTTCATTGTACCAAAGAAGGAGAATTCCTTCAGACCAGTTCTGGATCTAAAAATATTGAATAGTTATGTAAGGATACCAACATTCAAAATGGTAGACTATAAGGACTATCCTGCCTTTTGTTCAGCAAGGGCATTATATGTCTACAATAGATTTACAGGATGCATATCTGCATATTCCGATTCATCCAGCTCACTATCAGTTTCTGAGATTCTCTTTCCTGGACAAGCATTACCAGTTTGTGGCTCTGCCGTTTGGCCTAGCAACAGCTCCAAGAATTTTTACAAAGGTTCTCGGTGCCCTTCTGTCTGTAATCAGAGAACAGGGTATTGTGGTATTTCCTTATTTGGACGATATCTTGGTACTTGCTCAGTCTTCACATTTAGCAGAATCTCATACGAATCGACTTGTGTTGTTTCTTCAAGATCATGGTTTGGAGGATCAATTCACTAAAAAGTTCATTGATTCCTCAGACAAGGGTAACCTTTTTGGGTTTCCAGATAGATTCAGTGTCCATGACTCTGTCTTTGACAGACAAGAGACGTCTAAAATTGATTTCAGCTTGTCGAAACCTTCAGTCACAATCATTCCCTTCGGTAGCCTCTTGCATGGAAATTTTAGGTCTTATGACTGCTGCATCGGACGCGATCCCCTTTGCTCGTTTTCACATGCGACCTCTTCAGCTCTGTATGCTGAACCAATGGTGCAGGGATTACACAAAGATATCTCAATTAATATCTTTAAAACCGATTGTACGACACTCTCTAACGTGGTGGACAGATCACCATCGTTTAGTTCAGGGGGCTTCTTTTGTTCTTCCCGACCTGGACTGTAATTTCAACAGATGCAAGTCTTACAGGTTGGGGAGCTGTGTGGGGGTCTCTGACGGCACAAGAGGTTTGGGAAATCTCAGGAGGTGAGATTACCAATCATTATTTTGGACACTCCGTGCAATTTTCAGAGCTCTTCAGTCTTGGCCTCTTCTGAAGAGAGAATCGTTCATTTGTTTTCAGACAGACAATGTCACAACTGTGGCATATATCAATCATCAGGGGGGGACTCACAGTCCTCTGGCTATGAAAGAAGTATCTCGAATTCTGGTTTGGGCGGAATCCATGCTCCTGTCTAATCTCTGCGGTTCATATCCCAGGTATAGACAATTGGGAAGCGGATTATCTCAGTCGCCAAACGTTGCATCCGGGCGATTGGTCTCTTCACCCAGAGGTATTTCTTCAGATTGTTCAAATGTGGGAACTTCCAGAAATAGATCTGATGGCTTCTCATCTAAACAAGAAACTTCCCAGGTATCTGTCCAGATCCGGGATCCTCAGGCGGAGGCAGTGGATGCATTATCACTTCCTTGGAAGTATCATCCTGCCTATATCTTTCCGCCTCTAGTTCTTCTTCCAAGAGTAATCTCCAAGATTCTGAAGGAATGCTCGTTTGTCCTGCTGGTAGCTCCAGCATGGCCTCACAGGTTTTGGTATGCGGATCTTGTCCGGATGGCCTCTTGCCCAACCGTGGACTCTTCCGTTAAGACCAGACCTTCTGTCGCAAGGTCCTTTTTTCCATCAGGATCTCAAATCCTTAAATTTAAAGGTATGGAGATTGAACGCTTGATTCTTGGTCAAAGAAGTTTCTCTGACTCTGTGATTAATACTATGTTACAGGCTCGTAATCTGTATCTAGAGAGATATATTATAGAGTCTGGAAGACTTATATTTCTGGGTGTCTTTTCTCATAATTTTTCCTGGCATTCTTTTAGAATTCCGAGAATTTTACAGTTTCTTCACTGATGGTTTAGATAAAGGTTGTCCGCAAGTTCCTTGAAATAGGACAAATCTCTGCTCTTTCTGTTCTTTTTCACAGAAAGATTGCTAATATTCCTGATATTCCATTGTTTGTACAAGCTTTGGTTCATATAAAACCTGTCATTAAGTCAATTTCTCCTCCTTGGAGTTTGAATTTGGTTCTGGGGGCTCTTCAAGCTCCTCCTTTTGAACCCATGCATTCATTGGACATTAAATTACTTTCTTGGAAAGTTTTGTTCCTTTTGGCGATCTCTTCTGCCAGAAGAGTCTCTGAATTATCTGCTCTTTCTTGTGAGTCTCCTTTTCTGATTTTTCATCAGGATAAGGCGGTGTTGCGAACTTCTTTTGAATTTTTACCTAAGGTTGTGAATTCCAACAACATTAGTAGAGAAATTGTGGTTCCTTCATTATGTCCTAATCCTAAGAATTCTAAGGAGAAATCGTTGCATTCTTTGGATGTTGTTAGAGCTTTGAAATATTATGTTGAAGCTACTAAGTCTTTCCGAAAGACTTCTAGTTTATTTGTTATCTTTTCCAGTTCTAGAAAAGACCAGCAAGCTTCTGCCATTTCTTTGGCATCTTGGTTGAAATCTTTAATTCATCATGCCTATGTTGAGTCGGGTGAAACTCCGCCTCAAAGGATTACAGCTCATTCTACTAGGTCAGTTTCTACTTCCTGGGCGTTTAGGAATGAAGCTTCGGTTGATCAGATTTGCAAAGCAGCAACTTGGTCCTCTTTGCATACTTTTACTAAATTCTAACCATTTTGATGTGTTTTCTTCTTCTGAAGCAGTTTTTGGTAGAAAAGTACTTCAGGCAGCGGTTTCAGTTTGAATCTTCTGCTTATGTTTTCATTAACCTTTATTTTGGGTGTGGATTATTTCAGCAGGAATTGGCTGTCTTTATTTTATCCCTCCCTCTCTAGTGACTCTTGCGTGGAAAGATCCACATCTTGGGTAGTCATTATCCCATACGTCACTAGCTCATGGACTCTTGCTAATTACATGAAAGAAAACATAATTTATGTAAGAACTTACCTGATAATTCATTTCTTTCATATTAGCAAGAGTCCATGAGGCCCACCCTTTTTGTGGTGGTTATGATTTTTTTGTATAAAGCACAATTATTCCAATTCCTTATTTTATATGCTTCGCACTTTTTTTCTTATCACCCCACTTCTTGGCTATTCGTTAAACTGATTTGTGGGTGTGGTGAGGGGTGTATTTATAGGCATTTTGAGGTTTGGGAAACTTTGCCCCTCCTGGTTGGAATGTATATCCCATACGTCACTAGCTCATGGACTCTTGCTAATATGAAAGAAATGAATTTATCAGGTAAGTTCTTACATAAATTATGTTTTTCTGGTGGAAACATTTGTTTCTAATGACATGGTGAGTCAACCTCCTGATGTATTTTCTGTTTGTTTTTACCGACTATTTTTTCTAAAGTTTAGAAATCTTTTTACCTTCTCTTGCAGATTTTCAGAAAACAAAACACTTTTCTCTGACAAACTATCGGCTAGACTTAGAGTTTGTCGTTAGCCGTCAAAAGCAGCATTAAGGGGTCCTAACGCTGCTTTTTACCGCCCGCTGGTATTTAGAGTCAGCCAGGAAAGGGTCTACCGCTCTTAACTACTGTGCTATAAACTTGTACACTAACACCCATAAACTACCTATGTACCCCTAAACCGAGGCCCCCCACATCGCAAACACTATAATAAAAAATTTTAACCCCTAATCTGACGACCGGACACCGCCACCACCTATATTATCCCTATGAACCCCTAATCTGCTGCACCTAACATCACCCACACCTACATTATATTTATTAACCCCTAATCTTCCCCCCAACGTCGCCGCTACCTAACTACAATTATTAACCCCTAATCAGCCGATCGAACCATGTCGCCACTATAATAAATGTATTAACCCCTAAACCGCCGCACTCCCACAACGCAAACACTAGAATAAATTGTATTAACCCCTAATCTGCCCTCCCTAACATCGCCGCCACCTACCTACAATTATTAACCCCTAATCTCACGCCCGCAACGTCGCCGCTACTATAATAAATGTATTAACCCCTAAACCTAAGTCTAACCCTAACACCCCCCTAAGTTAAATATAATTTAAATTAAACGAAATAATATTCCTATAATTAAATAAATTAATCCTATTTAAAACTAAATACTTACCTAGAAAATAAACCCTAATATAGCTACAATATTATATAGCTACAGCTCGCATTCTATTGGCTGTTCCGATGGAGGAGGAAGGACCTCTTCTTTTCTGCTTGGATCAAGACTTTGCCGGGATGGAGGACCTCTTCTTTTCTGCTTGGATCAAGACTTTGCCGGGATGGAGGACCACATCGCCCGGATTGGATGAAGACTTCGGCTCGGCTGAGTGAAGACGACTCAAGGTAGGGAGATCTTCAGGGGGTTAGTGATAGGTTTTTTTAAGGGGGGTTTGGGTGGGTTAGAATAGGGGTATGTGGGTGGTGGGTTGTAATGTTGGGGGGGTATTGTATTTTCTTTTACAGGTAAAAGAGCTGATTACTTTGGGGCAATGCCCCGCAAAAAGCCCTTTTAAGGGCTGGTAAAAGAGCTGATTACTTTTGTAATTTAGAATAGGGTAGGGAATTTTATTATTTTGGGGGGCTTTTTTATTTTATTAGGGGGCTTAGATTAGGTGTAATTAGATTAAAATTCTTGTAATATTTTTTTATTTTTTGTAATTTAGTGTTTTTTTTTGCATTATAGATTAGTTTATTTAATTGTATTTTAGTTTAGCTAATTGTAGGTAATTTATTTAATTAATTTAATGATAGTGTAGTGTTAGGTTTAATTGTAACTTAGGTTAGGATTTATTTTACATGTAATTTTGAAATTATTTTAACTAGGTAGCTATTAAATAGTTATTAACTATTTAATAGCTATTGTACCTAGTTAAAATAAATACAAAGTTGCCTGTAAAATAAATATAAATCTTAAAATAGATACAATGTAATTATTATTTATATTGTAGCTATATTAGGGTTTATTTTCTAGGTAAGTATTTAGTTTTAAATAGGATTAATTATTTTAATTATAGGAATATTATTTTGTTTAATTTAAATTATATTTATGTTAGGGGGTGTTAGGGTTAGGGTTAGGTTTAGGTTTAGGGGTTAATACATTTATTATAGTAGCGGCGACGTTGCAGGCGGGAGATTAGGGGTTAATAATTGTGGCGACGATGTTAGGGAGGGCAGATTAGGGGTTAATACAATTTATTATAGTGTTTGCGAGGCGGGAGTGCTGCGGTTTAGGGGTTAATACATTTATTATAGTGGCGGCGATGTCCGGTTGGCAGATTAGGGGTTAATAATTGTAGTTAGATTGCGGCGACGTTGGGGGGGCAGATTAGGGGTTAATAAATATTATGTAGGTGTCAGCGATGTTAGGGGCAGCAGATTAGGGGTTCATAGGGATAATGTAGGTGGCGGCAGTGTCCGTAGCGGCAGATTAGGAGTTAATAGTATAATGTATTTGTCAGCGATAGCGGGGGCAGCAGATTAGGGGTTAATAAGTGTAAGGTTAGGGGTGTTTAGACTCCGGGGGTTCATGTTAGGGTGTTAGGTGTAGACTTGGAAAGTGTTTCCCCATAGGAAACAATGGGGCTGCGTTAGGAGCTGAACGCTGCTTTTTTGCAGGTGTTAGGTTTTTTTCCAGCCCAAACTGTCCCATTGTTTCCTATGGGGAAATCGTGCACGAGCACGTTTTTTAATCTGGCCGCGTCCGTAAGCAACGCTGGTATTGAGGGTTGAAGTGGCGTTAAATTATGCTCAACGCACCCTTTTCTGAGCCTAACGCAGCCACTCAGACAACTCTAAATACCAGCGTTGTTTAAAGGGAGCGGTAAGAAAAAAAGCAGTGTTAGCTACGCGGGTCTTTACCGACAAAACTCTAAATCTAGGCGTAAGTATTAGTGATTTTTTTCTTAATATGAAGAGAGTCCACGGTTTCATTCCTTGTGGGAATACAGAACCTGGCCACCAGGAGGAGGCAAAGACACCCCAGCCAAAGGCTTAAAGGGACACTGAAGGCACACAAAAACTAATAGCTGCTGAAAAGAAAGTCATAAAATAAATATTTTTATATAATGCCCTATCTGTTTCAATAACTTGCAGTTTATAAGATAGTTGGCTCCAAAGTTTTAATCATTTCCAAACCCACTCCGTTTTTCATTATTATTGTTATCCAATCCGGGCTGAGAACCCAGGTTTGAAGGTTTGCGCATGTGCAAGATACTGCAACATCATCAATTAAGTCACTCTCTGCATATCAGTTCTGTATGCAGTAGACCCGTTCTATTGATTGCAGAAGAGATTGCCGCACTGTGAAGGTAAGTTCATTGCTTAGTGCGTGCGCTTAGAGAATCTCCCTAGAATTAACAAGCAATTAACTTTAAACAATAGAATCTCCATAGAATTAACGAGCAAATAAATTAGTAAAATATCATCTACATACAATTAACGAGCAATTTATTTACAGGCATCAAATGGAACAAAGTTTAAAGGAAAAAATAAAATTTAAATTAAGAATTATGGTGAAAAATGTGATTAGATTATTAATACATGGATGGTCAGAAAATATGCTTTTGTTTTTAAAGACACAATGAATCCACGGATCATCATCCTTACTTGTGGGATATTCACCTCCTGGTCAGTAGGAGGAGGCAAAGAGCACCACAGCAGAGCTGTTAAATAGCTCCTCCCACTCCAGTCATTTTCTTTGCCTACGTTAGTGATAGGAAGAGGTAAAGTGAGGGACTTCCTTTGCGGAAGGACTTTCTAATTCAAGGGCCCCTCCTTCATCCAAATCTGTTTTTATCTGAAACTGACTGTTTGGAGATTTAATGTTTATTATTATACAAGCAGGTTTTTTCTGACTCGGTCATTAAGACCATGATTCAGGTTCGTTAGCCTGTCACTAGATAAATTTATCATAAGATATGGCGTAAATATCTCTATTGGTGTGAATCCACGGGCTACTCATGGAGTAGAGTTAGGATTCCTAGAATTTTATCTTTTCTCCAAGAGGGTTTGGAGAAAGGGTTTATCGTCAAGTTCCCTAAAGGATCAAATCTGTCTTTTTCTATTTTGTTACACAAGAGTCTGGCAGTTGTCCCGGATGTACACTCATTTTGTCAGGCCTTGGTCAGGATCAGGCTTGTGTTCGAACCAGTTACTCCTTCTTGGAGTCTGAATTTAGTACTCTGAATTCTTCAAGGGGCTCCATTTGAGCCTCTGCATTCCTTGGATATTAAGTTTTTATTTTGGAAAGTTTTATTTCTTGTTATTCTTCTGCTCGGAGAGTGTCAGAGCTCTCGGCATTACAGTATGAGTCTCCTTATCTTATTTCCATTCAGATAAGGTAGTTTTACTTACTAACTTAGGTTTTCTTCCTAAGGTTGTTTCTGACCGGAACATTAATCAGTAGATTGTTGTTCCTTCCTTGTGTCCTAATCTTCTTCTAAGAAGGAAAGACTTTTGCACAATTTGGACGTGGTCCGTACTTTGGAGTTTTTTCTGCAGGCGACTAAGGACTTATGTCAGTCTTCTTCTTTGTTTGCGGTTTTCTTAGGAAAACGCAAGGGACAGAAAGTTACGGCTACTTCTCTTTCTTTTTGTCTGATCATACGTTTTGCATATGAGACTGCTGGACAGCAGCCTCCTGAGAGAGTTATGGCTCATTTCACGAGGGCTGTTGCTTCCTCATGGGCATTCAAAAATGAAGTTTCTGTGGAACAGATTTGCAAGGCTGCAACTTGGCCCTCTCTTCACACTTTTTTAAAGTTTTCCAAATTTGACATTTTTGCCTTGGCTGAGGCTGTTTTTGGGAGAAAGGTTCTTCAAGCAGTGGTGCCTTCCGTTTAGGTTCTCTGTCTTGTCCCTCCCTTATCATCCGTGTACTCTAGCTTTGGTATTGTATCCCACAAGTAAGGATGATGATCCGTGGACTCATCGTGTCTTTAAAAAGAAAAGAAAATTTATGCTTACCTGATAAATTTGTTTCTTTTTAGACACGATGAGTCCACGGCCCGCCCTGTTCTTATAGACAGGTTAAGGTTTATTGTAAACTTCAGACACCTCTGCACCTTGGCTTTTCTTTTCTCTTCCTAACTTCGGTCGAAGAACTGGAGGAGCTATTTAACAGCTCTGCTGTGGTGCTCTTTGCATCCTCCTGATGACCAGGAGGTGAATATCCCACAAGTAAGGATGATGATCCGTGGACTCATCGTGTCTAAAATGAAACAAATTTATCAGGAAAGCATAAAAAAAATTGTATTTTTTTTTAAATATATTTTATTTATCAGTTTTTCCAACAATGCATCAAAATCAAACAAATTATACACAAAAATAAAAGAAGAAAAAAATTAGTAGAGTCACAGCTTAATCACATTTGTAACTTGCATGGAGACGCAGCTCCACATCCACAAATACAAAAATCGACTCTTCTACAGAGCCATAATCTTAGTTTACATCACTAGGAATAATCTTTATCTGCCGAACTAGATAACTTATCTTTTCTAAACTTAAGGACATACCTTAACAATGCATTACCTTATTCTGTATTACAAATTGGAGCTTTCCTAAATAAACGTCAGAGTAACCCTAGATTGTAAAGTCACCGCTCTAATTCAAGTTGTATCTTCCTTGGAAATGCAGTTATGCATTCAAAAATACAAAATCCATCCCTAAGTTAGGTCTTCGTACTCCTAGAGAAGTATTCTCTCCATTTACATCGTTTTTTTCTATTAACTAAACTAAGTCAGAAGGGCTTACATGTCTTGTTTTCTGAACAGAAATATATTACCACAGTCTACAATTCCCGTTTATTGGTCATAACATATCTTATACCTCCCATAGAGCTATCCACTCTCAAAGCACTCAGTATTCGACAAGGATATAAGAAAAGTCCTTAACTCAGAGGTAGTAGAACTGCTGTGTTTTTATTATTCCATCACTGCAGAAAAACTTTGCAAAAAATATTTAACACAACAGTATATCTATATATATTAAAGCAACAGTATATCTACAGCAACCCAAAAATTGCAACACATATTAATATAATAATGCTACTAAAAAGCTTTATATATTTAGACATACACTCTAATTCTCAGTAAAAGAGAAGTGTTTTGGATTTTTCAGTTGGATACCAGAATGCCAACAGGTTTAAATTCTGATTGAGACGTTAAACTTTTTGTAGATTAATGATTATGATTCATTTTCTCTTTCATCAGGCAGTATATGCATTAGAGTGTATGTCTAAATATATAAAGCTTTTTAGTAGCATGATTATATTAATATGTGTTGCAATTTTTGGGTTGCTGTAGATATACTGTTGCTTTAAAATTTTAGATATCCCTTTAAATCGCCCACTCCTACCTGTGAAAATGATATCATATTTTAATTGGATGACATCAATATGGGAGTTTCCTTTGCCTTTAAATAGCAGAGAGGAGTGGGTGAGCTTATGGTCATTGATAAAGTCATGTCTGTATAGATGAAACGCGTTTGACCTTATTTTTGCCTGTCTTTCCCCTTTTTTGAACGCCTATCCTGTGTTAAAAAATTTTTGCAAAGTTTTTCTGCAGTGATGGAATAATAAAAACAGAACAGTTCTACTACCTGTGAGTTAAGGACTTTTCTTATATCCTTGTAGACTACTGAGTGCTTTGATTGTTGTTTTTGCTGTATTTCCATGGAGCGGAGGTGGATCGCTCCGTTCTGAGCACCGGACTGCTGGCTGTGGAGGATGCGTCGGAGTGATGTCATGAAAGGGGGTGTGTAGCTTACGTGAAGTGCCCGTTACCAGATTGTGAGTGTTTTTAGCGCTTCCCTGAAGTTGTGTTTATTGAGATATCCACTCTGCCTGGAAGAAATTTAATAAGACTGTCGGCAAAGGAGTCTGAGCTCAAAAAAGGAGACAATCTGTCTTTGAGTAATAAGTGGGTAGGACTTGATTATTGGTAGCCAGCCATTTAAAAAGTTTTTTTTTTCCGAGACTGTAAGTGAAAAGATTAAAAAAATATCTGTGCTTGAATCTCCTTAAGAACGGAAGAAAAAGTAGGTGGCTTATAAGCTTTCCAATTCTTTAATATCAGATGTCTTATAATCAAGATAATAGTATTGACAATATTATAATATAGGCTTGGGCTTTCATGTTGGATATATAAAAAAAAAAGTGGAAACCCTACTTTTTGCCACAGTTGAAATATCTTAGGGCAATACCATATCATGTGACACAAATCTGCTAATGGCAATCTACATTGTGGGCATTCTGGAGTTGTAGTTGGGAACATTTTATACATTCTATAAGGAGAAATATAAAAATTATTAAACATCTTTAAATGCGACTCTTTCCAGGACGTAGAAATTAAACAATGATTAAGGGTTGAAAAGCTACTTCTAATTTTATCTGCATCTATATCTGAAAAGATAAGTGTCCATCTGTTAAATATTTATTTGATAGAAAGAGCACCCTGGTTAGCCATCATGATATCGTATATTAAGGAAATAGAGGCATCGGCCAAGATAAATTTTGAACAACATAGCTCAATATCAGACCAGGCTAGAGACAAAGGGAAACAGCAGCTCACCGTATTTATAAAATGTCGCAATTGTAGATAAGCAAAAAAGGTCTTATTAGAAATATCATATTGTCATTGCTGCCCAGTTAATACAATTTAATATTAGGCAAGGCTAATCCTGCTATTTCCTTTTTTAACATCAGACTATACAGGGAAATCCGTAATTTTTTACCACCCCCAATAAACAGAAAATATGCTATTTTAAATGCATATTAATATTTGTAATTATTATTTAAAGTCACTTATTGTCATACGCTTTAATAAAAAAATAATTTTAGATATATAGAGAGTCATTGATAAGTTACTAGGTATCATAAATCTAATAGTGCCTGTTATACGATGCAGAGTAAAAATGACCTACTAAATGCATTAACTACATGTTATCATATTTATAAAATTATGTAAATTAAAGTTGTAACTAAGGAAGTTATTTATTTGCTGGATTTTAAAATCTGCATCATAAACAGCACTAATACATTCTGGAGTACTAGCATGATAACTTAGTGAGACATAATGGACTGTAAAAAGACTGGAGAACCTATCTTATCAATTTCACTTTGTTATACGTATGCGTGTTTGAAAATACTTTGTGGGTAATGTCGGCATCAGTGCCGCAATCTGCGCATGCAAGAATTAACTGATCCTATTGTGCATGTGCAGGATGACAAAATCAGAAGATAATTAGATACAAAAAATCGCCATCCGATTGGTAATTGATCGATAACCTGGATGGCCCATATTTGAGGGCTAGATGAAGTGATGTCATGCCTAGAAAGTAAAATTATGTTTTCTAAAGATATGCAAAATCGTTGGAGGACACAATAAGGTACATTTGATGGTATTGATGTATGTTGGAAAAAATACGTGGTCCGTTTGGAAATAAAATTCAAAAGTTAGTAATCCTTTAAATACCTCACCCACTTCTCTGATATCCCAGTCATTCTTTGCCTTTCGTCACAGGAGGTTGGCAGAGAAGTGTCAGAAGAAACGGAGTAGTTCCCTATGAAGGGTATCTACCATTTGAAATATGACTGGAGTTTTAAGTAAACAAGTGTGAGAGAGAAAGTAAGGGCGCTAAAAATACCACTTAAAGCTGACAGATAAATGTATAATAACCAGGGACTTCAATAGAATATTTGTATATTTAATATACCATAGAAAATGACAAAAACATAAACTTTAAAAGGGACGTCTCCCAAGAAATTGCATAATAAAATAATTCAGCATAAAAATAATCCATCTTAAAAATATATAGATAATCTTGGATTTAAAACTGGATATCAGTAAAACGGAGGATACTATATATAAATCCAAATTCATTCCTTAGGACCTTGCTGTTGCGTGATACAGTGTCTATATCTAGAGTCAGATGTCAGATATACAAGTTATCTTGATTGCTGATCTATGTAATATTTCCACAATAGAAAATCTTTACTTCATCTATGATTTTGCAAGTTAGAAACGTCTATATCTTATCTCAAATACTTGGCAACAACTTTACCAGTGGCCGGTCTCTGTCAGGCAGCTCCGTGTGTGCTCCTCGAGAATCCGGCGTCTGACGTCACGGTTTCCACCTCGAGGGCTCGCCTCTATTCAGCCAATTGGAACCTCCGTGGGTCCCTGTCTGTTATTCTGCTGTTGTCCGATCCAGTTTGTAGTAATTGGGTTATAGTTGGAGATCGCTCTTAGTGCTGTGCACGCAACCTCTTTTTCAGCTATCCGCCAGGGGATAAAAAGTGAAGTAACAACCCGGGTTGATAATTCTTCTGTGTAATGGTAGTCAATTCTTAGAATATGGTATGTGGTACTAGTTTTTCTACGCGTTTCACTCCTTTCAGAGCTTTATCAAGAATACATTATACATTTATCTGTCAGCTTTAAGTGGTATTTTTAGCTTTTTTAGCGCCCTTACTTTCTCTCTCACACTTGTTTAACCTTTCACTATAGCAGCCTGAAGGATCTGCTATTAAGTTAAGGTGTTTAATACCCTACACTAAGCGCACTATCATCACCCACTACCTCACATGGAGTTTTAAGTAGTCTTGTCAGCCTCTCAGTGAGAGCATTGACGAAAGTTAGGGTCTGGAGATGCAGGGAGAGTCTTTCTGCGAATCCATCCAGACTCTTATTAACGGCTCTTAAGCAATCAGTGTTGACGAGTCCATGTCAGGAGCGATGCTTCCGGTAAGATTGTTTAATTTTTTTACACATATGGTAACGCTAGAAGACAGGGTCACAGTGTGGCTCCTTTTATCTGTATGGTATCAAGGGTTAATATCTCCTGAGGAGGGATTATTGAACAGTGGGGATTTATCTCATAAATTTTTATTTTGATTTATACTGCGTTATATGTGAGCTTTTTTTTGAGGCTCATAGGCTGATGTTGGAACATACAGGTAACTTTCACTTTAGAGCTGCACAGCTTTACAAGCTTGGCACGCTTTTCCTTTATCTGACCGTGCTGGTTATCGGAGAGAAGTGGTTTACTCTGTGGGCCCGGGTCATAGGAGGTGGGGAGTGCCCCAGCCATTGGGGGTATAAAGGTGCCGTTTTATATTTTATATAACGTTTGTTATGGTTATATTAGGACATAGCCCATAGCTATGGAGGACTCTGACGTTTTAGAGGGTACTCCCTCTATACCTAAGACTAATGCCGGTTTATATTGTGAGTTCGAGGTATATCCGCAGTCTCAATTATGTTCCACATGCCTAGAAAAAGTGATTATGTCAAAAAAGGTTAACATGTTTGATACCACTGAGCCTTCCACCTCTGAGGGGTCCCCGTCCCATGAGCTGCGCACCATGTTTTTATCTCCTAATACACATGCAGTTTCCCAAAGCACGCCTGATCCTCCATCTGGAGGAGGCCTTTAACTTCCAGACTTCACTGCGCAGTTACAAACAGCGGTGTCTGCGGCCATTAGTGCTTTACCTCGCCCTGCTAAGCGCAAGCGAAAGGTCAAATATTGATATCCTTCCCAGGGGTCATAATCTAGTTTATTGGCTACAGCTGATAGACGGTTATCTGATGATGAAGTTCTTTCTGATATTTCAGAGTGTGAACTTTCTGGGTCTGAATCGGCTGCCTCTAAGCCTCTGATTGCGGAGGAACCAGATTTTAGATTTAGGATGGAGCACTTGCACTTTCTTTTAAAGGAAGTTCTGGCTACCTTAGAGGTTCCAGAGGCCAAACTGCCTGAAGAACCTTTTATTCCTAAACTGGATAGAGTTTACGAAGACAGGGTTGTTCCTCAAACTTTCCCTGTTCCTGTAAAGATGGCAAACATTATTAAGAATGAATGGGAGAGGATTGGTTCTTCATTCACCCCTTCGTCTGCCTTTAAGAAACTGTTCCCGGTCCCGGACTCTAAGTTGTGGAATTTCATAGCGCTGTCTCCAGGCTTGCAAAATGCACTACTATCCCACTGGAGGGTATATCTTGTCGTTCAAAGAGCCCATGGATAAAAAGATGGAAACTCTGTTAAGAAAGATTTTTTAAAATTAGGGATATTTATTTCAAACAGCAGCGGCAGTTGCCATGGTTGTGGGAGCAGCTACCTACTGGTGTGACTCCTTATCGGAATTGATAAAGGTGGAAGGTCCCCTCAATATTATTCTTGATAGAATTAAGGCTTTAAGGGTCGCTAATTCTTTTATTTGTGATGCAAATATGCAATTATTTGTTTAAATGCTAAGACTGCTGGGTTTTCTGTTCAGGCCCGCCGGGCTCTGTAGCTGAAGTCCTGGTCTGTGGACTTGACTTCCAAGTCCAGACTCCTTTCCCTTCCATTCAAGGGTAAGATTTTGTTTGGTCCAGGCCTGGACTCGATTATTTCCACAGTTACAGGGGGCAAGGGGGCCTTCCTACCGCAAGATAAAAAGAACAGATCTAAGGGACAATCTAATAATTTTTGTTCTGATATATCCCAGCGCCTGCAACCCTCCGCTAAGACCGAGCAACCTAAGACTTGGAAGCCGGCTCAGTCTTGAAATAAGTTCAAGCAGAGCAAGAAGCCAGCTGAGACTAAATAAGCATGAAGGTACGTCTATGGATCAGGTAGGGGGCAGACTTTCGCTCTTCTCAGAAGCTTGGTTCAGGGATGTGCAGGATCCTTGGGTCCTGGAGGTCATTGCTCATGGTTACAGAATTAGGTTCAAGTCTCTTCCACCCTAGGGCAGTTTCCTTCTCTCAAATCTGTCATCAAAACCAGAAAAGAGGGATGCCTTTCTCGGGTGCATTCAGGATCTGACCTCCTTAGGATTCATTGTCCCGGTTCCCATAGAGGACGAGGCTTGGGATACTTCTCAAACCTTTTCGTGGTCCCAAAGAAGGAGGGAACTTTCCGCCCAATTCGAACCTAAAGTGCTTAAACAAGTTTCTGAACGTCCCCTCGTTCAAGATTGAGACAATAAGGTCTATTCTTCCTATGGATCTGAAGGATGCTTACATTCATGTCTCAATCCACAGGAAACACTTTCAGTTCCTAAAGTTTGCCTTCCTGGACCAGCACTTCCAGTTTATTGCTCTTCTGTTTGGCCTAGCTACTGCCCCAAGAATTTTCACAAAGGTTCTTGGGGCTCTCTTAGCCGTGGCAAGAACCCAGGGCATTGTAGTAGCACCTTACTTCGGCAATATTCTGGTACAAGCACCATCCTTTTTTCTAGGGGAAGAACATTCAGAATCTTTTCTCTCTCTTCCTCGATCCCATGGATGGAAGATAAATTTAGAAAATAGTTCTCTTATTCCCAGCACCAGGGTATAATTCCTGGGCACTATAATAGACTCACTAGTCAGAGACACTGCAAGCTGGCTTCAGCATGTCTTGCCCTCCGAACCTCCTCAAGGCCCTTTGTGGCACAGTGTATGGAGGTGATTGGTCTCATGGTGTCCAGCATGGACATAATTCCCTTTGCCAGGTTCTGTCTCAGACCATTACAGCTGTGCATGCTGAGACAGTGGAACGGCAATCATTCGGATCTCTCTCAACAGATCTCTCTGGACAACCGGTCGAGAGAATCGCTCTCTTGGTGGCTCTGTCCAGATCACCTGTCCTGAGGAACATCCTTTTTAGGACCATCCTGGGAGATTGTGACTACAGATGCAAGTCTCTCGGGATGGGGAGCAGTTTGGGTAGCCAAGAAGGCTCAGGGCCTTTGGTCTCAGGAGGAGAGCTCTCTTATCCGATCAACATTCTGTAACTTTGAGCAATCTTTAATGCTCTGAAGGCTTGGCCCAGACTGGGTTCATCCCAGTTTATCAGATTCCAATCAGACAATATCCCCTCGGTGGCTTACATCAACCAACAGGGAGGAACGAGGAGCTCCCTAGCAATGAGGGAGGTATCTCGGATTCTGGAGTTGGCAGAGGCCCACAACTGTTTGCTGTCAGCGATCCACATTCCGGGTGTGGACAACTGGGAAGCGGATTTTCTCAACAGACAATCCTTTCTCCTCTGGGAAAGGTCTCTCCATCCAGAGGTGTTTGCTGAGATATGCAACAGGTGGGGGACACCGGAGATAGATCTCATGGTGTCCCTTCTCAATACCAAGCTACTCAGGTATGGATTGAGATCCAGGGATCCTCAGGCGGAGCTAATAGATGCATTAGTGGTGCCTTGGAGGTTCAGTCTAATATACCTTTTGCCGCCAATACCTCTCCTTCTCCGAGTAGTGGCCTGCATCAAGCAGGAGCAGGCATCAGTGATACTGATTGTTCCATAGTGGCCGCGAAGGATGTGGTTCACGGATCTAGTGGGGATGTCGTCATCTCCTCCATGGAAGTTACCTTATTGCAGGGATCTGCTGGAGCAAGGTCCTTTTGTTCATCAAATCTAGATTCTCTGAGGCTGACTGCGTGGAGTTTGAACGCTTAGCCCTAGCTAAGAGAGGTTTCTCTGAGAGTTATTGATACCTCATTCAAGCTCGTAAGCCGGTTACTTGTCGCATCTATCATAAGGTGTGGAGGACATACTTATGGTGTGAAGAGCGTGGATTCCACTGGCATAAGGTCAGGGTTTCAAGGATTCTTTCCTTTCTCCAGGATGGTCTGGAGAAGGGCCTTTCTGCTAGCTCCCTTAAGGGACAGATTTCGGCCCTATCTGTTTTACTGCACCAGAGGCTCACTGATGATCAGTCTTTTGTTCAGGCTCTGGCTAGAATCAGGCCTGTGTTTAGATCAAGCGCTCCTCCTTGGAGTTTAAATCTTGTTCTTAAAGTTTTGCAGGAGGCTCCATTTGAGCCTATGCATGTAGTTGACATTAAATTACTGTCTTGGAAGGTTCTTTTACTGGCTATTGCTTCGGCGCGCAGAGTCTCTGAAATGGCTGCCTTGCAATGTGAGCCTCCTTACCTAGTATTTCATGCTGATTAGACTGTTCTTCGTACTGGGTTAGGTTTTCTTCCTAAAGGTCGTTTCAGATCGCAACATCAATCAGGAGTTTGTGGTTCCTTCCTTGTGTCCTAATCCTTCTTCGAAGGAATGGTTACTTCATAATTTGGATGTGGTTTGGGCCTTGAAGTTCTATCTTCAGGCTACAAAGGAGTTTAGACAGACTTCTTTGTTTGTTGTCTATTCTGGGAAGCGTAGGGGGCAGAAGGCCTCGTCCACTTCCTTATCTTTTTGGTTGAGAAGCATTATTTGCTTAGCTTATAAGACAGCGGGACATAAGCATCCTCAGAGGATTAAGGCTCATTCAACTAGAGCAGTGGCTTCCTCTTGGGCCTTCAAGAATGAGGCCTCTATGGATCAGATTTGTAGTGCGGCTACCTAGTCCTCCTTACATACCATTTCTAAATTTTACAAATTTGACGTTTTTGCTTCGGCTGAAGCAGCTTTTGGGAGAAAGGTTTTGCAGGCTGTGGTGCCCTCAGAATAGGATCCGCCTCCTTTTTTTGCCCTCCCGTTCATTCAGTGTCCTCTGGAGCTTGGGTAAATGTTTCCCACAAGTAAGGAATGAAGCCGTGGACTCTCCTCATATTAAGAATCAAAACATAAATTATGCTTACCAGATAATTTCCTTTACTTCTGTATGAGGAGAGTCCACGGCCCCCTCCCGTATTCTCCAATGGGCAGACCTACATTTTATTTTGTTCTTCTGGCACCATTTATACCCTGATATTTCTCCTACTGTTCCTTGTTCCCTTGGCAGAATGACTGGGATATGAGGGAAGTGGGGGAGGTATTTAAGCCTTTGGCTGGGGTGTCTTTGCCTCCTCCTGGTGGCCAGTTTCTGTATTCCCACAAGTAAGTAATGAAGCCGTGAACTCTCCTCATACAGAAGGAAAGGAAATTATCTGGTAAGCATAATTTATGTTTTTAACATTTTTGCTAAATGTATGGTTTCTACAGATAAGGTAAGAAGGGTCTTAAGGCTCCAATATTTTTAATCTGATTATGTCTCAGAAATTAACTTAATCATTGCCTTTTTAAAAAACATAAATGGTTATGCTTGAGATAAATATGGTTTGTGTTTGTAACACCACTGGGGGAAAAAAAACATTGCACAAAACTAATGTTTTTTAATGAATTTTGATTAATTAAAAAAATAAAACTTTTTTTTTTTTAATTGATGTTGGGAATATCACTCCTGGCCAGCAGGAGGAGGCACAGAGCACCACAGTTAAACTGCTAAGTATCACTCCTTTACCCACAACTCCCAGTCATTCTCTTTGCCTTCGGTGCATAGAAGAGGTGGAGTTTAGGTGTCTGAAGAAAAATTTTGATTTAATCTAAAAGCAAGTTTTGGGGTATAGCTGTATTCCACGTCATTCCTTGCAGTTGGGTAGTGGTGGCTTTAAAGCAGTTAGGAACTTGTAAAGAGACACTTACTGCATTTTCCTAACAATTGCTGTCCTAATTTAGAAAGCCAGAGTTAGCCACCCTGTTCTTTCTTTTTCAAAGGTCTCCGTGAGGAACTGTGTCCTCTCCTACCTTGTAACTGTCTACATGCCGGACAGCAGAGCAGGTAAGTGCTTTTTCTTCCAGTTGGGGAGACCATGCACTTAACAAATTAAAAGACACTGCTTTTTTATTGGGACATAGATAATCCTGTTGTATGAGTTACACTGGGGCATGAAGCAAGCACTGTAGCATGTGTGAGACTAACATTCAAATTCATTTTAAACAGAAAGGGTAAAAAAAAATGTATTAGGCTTTATTTTCTGACACATATTTACTTGATAAAACAATACAAGTTGAAACTGAAAGTAAGGCTGAATTTTCTATTTCAGTAGCTTATTAATTTCACCTTTGCTTTAAAATAAAACAATGCAACATTTAAAACTGATATTTCTGTTACTCAGTGTACCAGGAAGCTATTTCCATCTTAATATGAGGAGAGTCCACGGCTTCATTCCTTACTTGTGGGAATACAGAACCTGGCCACCAGGAGGAGGCAAAGACACCCTAGCCAAAGGCTTAAATACCTCCCCCACTCCCATCATTCCCCAGTCATTCTTTGCCTTTCGTCATAGGAGGCTGGCAGAGAAGTGTTGGAAATTTGGAGTAGTCTTATGGAGGGTAGTACTCTTCGGTATGGGACTGGAGTTTTAAGTAGTCTTGTCAGCCTCTCAGTGAGAGCATTGATGAATGTTAGGGTCTGGAGATGCAGGGACAGTCTTTCTGCAAATCCATCCAGACTCGTATTAACAACTCCTAAGCAATCAATGTTGATGAGTTTCACTGCCTGCTTCTATCATTCAAGTCCATGTCAGGTGCGATGCTACAAGACTGTCAAACTTGAGAGGCTGTGTGTCTGTTCCATTGGAGTGATTCCGGTAAGATTGTTTCATTTTATTTTATATGATAACATTCAATAATCTGGAAGGGGATTATTGAACAGGGGGGGATTTATACATGATTTGTTTTATTGTGTTTTTAATGCTGCGATATGTGTGAGATGAGGCTCTGGCAGATGAGGGAACATTCAGGTTTTACTTTTGTTTTGGATAACTGTGCAGCCTGTCAGTTTGGCACGCTTTTCTTCCTGCAGCAGGGACGGTCCTGCATGGCACTCCATGTGACTGGGTGTGACCTCATTAACTTCCTCTTTCCTGACCATATGATTTACAGGAGAAGAAGCGGTTTCTCTGTGGGGCCTGGGTCATAGGAGGTGGTGAGTTCCCCGGCCATTGGGGGTATTAAGGTGCCATTTACTTTTTCTATTTTAAAAACGTAAGCTATGGAGGACTCTGATGCATTGGAGGGTACTCCCTCTTTACCCAGATCTAATACCTGTTTATATTGTGAGGAGGCTATGGTATACCAGACTGCTAAATTATGTTCTACATGCCTTGATAAAGTACTTATATCTAAGAAACCCAAGATGTTTAGTAGCACTGAGCCGTCCACCTCTGAGGGGTCTCCGTCCTACAAAGTGTGTTCCCTGCAATCATCTCCTATTACACATGCAGCTCCCCATTGCACGACTAATCCTCCTTAGGGAGGAGCCCTCTTACTGCCAGAATTTTCTGAACAGTTACAAACTGCAGTATCTGCGGCCTTTAGTACTTTACCTTGCCCTGCTAAGCGCAAGCGAAAGGTTAAATACTGCTATCCTTCCCAGGGGTCATCTAACAACTTGCTGGATTTATCTGATACTAGATTATCCGTTAATGAAGACGCCTCTGATACTTCAGAGGAGGCTCTTTCTGGGTCGGAATCGATTGCCTCTAAGCCACTGGCTGCGGAGGAACCAGACTTTAGATGTAGGATTGAGCACTTACGCTTTCTGTTAAAGGAAGTGTTGGCTACGTTAGAGGTTCCGGAACCTAAGTTACCTGAGGAACCTTCTATTCCTAAACTTGATAAGGTTTATGAGCACAGGGTGGTGCCACAAGCTTTCCCGGTTCCCGTTAAGATGGCAAATATTATTAAGAATGAATGGGAAAGACTCTGATCCTCTTTTTCCCCTTCTTCTTCCTTTAAGAAATTGTTCCCGGTTCCTGACTCCCAATTAGAGTTGTGGGGGTCTGTCCCTAAGGTGGATGGAGCTATATCCATGCTTGTTAAGCGCACCACTATCTCGCTTGAGGATAGTTCATCGTTTAAGGAGCCCATGGATAAGAAGCTAGAAACTCTGTTGAGAAAGATGCTTCAGCACACAGGATTTTTATTTCAGCCTGCAGCAGCGGTTGCTGCAGTGGTGGGAGCCGCTACCTAATGGTGTGACTCTCTGTCGGAGATGATCGAGGTGGAAACTGCCCTCGATGAAATCCAGGAAAGAATTAAGGCCTTGAGGGTAGCTAATTTGTTTATTTGCGATGCAAATATGCAGATTATTCGCTTATATGCCAAGACATCAGGCTTTTCTGTTCTAGCCCGTAGGGCTCTGTGGCTGAAGTCTTGGTCTGCTGGCATGACTTCAAAATCTAGACTGCTTTCCCTTCCATTTAAGGTAGGGTTCTTTTCGGTCCAATACTGGACTCTATCATATCCACGGTCACTGGGGCAAGGGTGCCTTTTTACCGCAGGATAAGAAGAATAAACCTAAAGGACAGGGTCTGAATTTTCATCCCTTTCGTTCGGATAAATCCCAAAGCCAGCAGCCCTCTGTGAAGCCTGATCAGTCCAAGGGAACTTAGAAGCTATCTCAATCTTGGAATAAATCCAAGCAGAAAGAAGCCCGCCAGGGCAAAATCAGCATGAAGGGGTGGCCCCCGATCCGTCGCTGGATCGTGTTGGGGGTAGACTATCTCTCTTTGTGGAGGCTTGGCTGGGAGATGTGCAAGACCCTTGGGTTCTGGAGGTCATTGCTCAGGGTTACAAGATAGGTTTAAAATCTCATCCACTCAGGGGCAGATTCCTATTATCAAACCTGTCTTCGAGACCAGAAAAATTAGATGCTTTTCTAGGGTGCGTGAGGAATCTCTCCTCCCTAGGAGTGATTGTGCCAGTACCTCTAGCAGAGAGAGGTCTGGGATACTACTCAAACCTTTATGTGGTCCCAAAGGAGGGTACGTTTCGCCCGATTCTAGACCTAAAGTGCTTAAACAAGTTTCTGTCGGTGCCATCGTTCAAGATGGAGACGATAAGGTCTATTCTTCCTTAGTTCAAGAGGGACAGTTTATGACTATGATAGACTTGAAGGATGCTTACCTACATGTGCCAATACACAAAGATTACTTCAAGTTCTTAAGATTTGCTTTTCTGGACCAGCACTTCCAGTTTGTAGCTCTTCCTTTTGGTCTGGCTACTGCTCCAAGAGTCTTTATGAAGGTTCTGGGGGCTCTGCTTGCGGTGGCGAGATCCAGAGGTATTGCGCTAGCGCTGTACTGATCCTGCTGCCCCTTTAAGTTTGGCCGCCTACTTCACCCTATTTAAGCTGTAACTTCCCTTGACACTCTGCTTATGTATCTTCTACTGCAGAGTTTCCTGTTGTGCCTTTGTTACTGGAGCCACACTACTAAGTCTTTACCTGCAGCCTTTCTACTTTCCTGCTGTCCTGGAAGCTCAGCATAACAACCACTAAACTCATCTGCACTGCCTCTAAGAAGCTAAGTACTGTTACCTTTTTTTTCTAGCAGTAAGGACATTGTTTTCTCATCTGCATAACCAAACCATATGAAATGCTGTTCTGCCTCAAACTGCTTCCTGAAAATTGACTGCCTGTTTTAGTGTTGTTTAAACTATCTGCTTCCTTCAGCACCTGCTGCATTGATGCTATGTTTATGAACTGCTTATACAAACTAAGGCTATCTGTTTGTCTAACATTTTCAACTGCTTTAATTGCTTGCTGAATTGTCCTCTAATCTGAGCCTGCATATTCAGCTGCTCGCTTACTTACATTTAAATCAATTGCAGTATTCCTCGTGGGGAGTCTGACCAGTGATTCCACATTAACTACTGCTAACAAAACTTATATTAACCCTGTACGACAAGCACCTTATTTGGACGACATCCTAGTCCAGGCTCCATCCTGCTGGCTGGAAGAAGATCATTTGAGAGCTCTTATACTTCTTCAATCTCATGGATGGAAGATAAACTTAGGAAAGAGTTCTCTGGTTCCTAGTACCAGAGTGGAATTCCTGGGCACGATAAAAGATTCCATATACATGAAGATATTCCTTACAAACCAGAGACGTTACATAGGTAAAGAGCGTCTCTGGTCAGAGATAAAAATTGTCTTGCAAAGTAGAGTCCAGAAGATGTACCTTGGACTTTTACCGACATATGTATTCAAGTTGCTTAGTGTCGGTTAAAGTCCAAGGTACATCTTCTGGACTCTACTTGCAAGACAATTTTTATCTCTGGCCAGAGACGCTCTTTACCTATGTATTTAACCAAAGTATTCAACAGATACTTCTGATTTTTAATTTATTTATTTATTTGATATTATTAGTGAAGAAGTACTTGAGTATTGTAATTTATGGTAGATTATAGACATTCAAATAATTTCACTATTTGATGAACTTTACTTTTGAGGAATTAGTTTTTATGTTGTTTGTTATTTATTAACATTGTAAAATAAATTTTATTTAGTGACTATATGGTTATCCAAGAGGTTTCTTTCTATATATATATAATAGAAAAGGTTATTATAATAACACGTTTACTAGAGTTCATAAGTTAAGATAAAGTTTTGTTGTTCATTCTATTAATAACTTTAAGTAATGTAAATTACAATTAAGTATATTATAAGTGTAAAAAATAATTGCACTATAAATTTCTCTCCCAACTTTAAGACGGTATATCCCTTGTATTGGGTTATAGAGGCGCACCCTAAATATTTGTGTTACTATTCTGGGAAGCGCAAAGGGCAGAAGGCCTCTTCTACTTCCCTATCTTTTTGGTTGAGGAGCATTATCCGCTTAGCATATGAAATAGCGGGACATAAGCCTCCTCAGACGATTACGGCTCATTCAACTAGAGCTGTGGCTTCTTCTTGGGCCTTCAAGAATGAGTCCCTCTATGGAGCAGATTTGTAGGGCGGTGGTCCTGCTTATATACTTTTTCAAAGTTTTACAAATTTGACGTGTTTGCTTTGGCTGAATCTTTTTGGGTTTTGCAGGCTGTTGTGCCCTCAGAATAGGGTCCGACTCTCTTTTACCCTCCCGTTTTCATTCAGTGTCCTCGAGAGCTTCGGTATATGTTTCCCACAAGTAAGGAATGAAGCCGTGGACTCTCCTCATATTAAGATGAAAACATAAATTATGCTTACCAGATTTCCTTTCCATCTTTATGAGGAGAGTCCACAGCCCTCGCCTGTTTTCTCTGTGGGCGGACCTAAATGTTGTTTTGTTCTACTGGCACTATTTATACCCTGATATTTCTCTTACTGTTCCTTGTTCCCTCGGGCAGAATGACTGGGGGATGAGGGGAGTGGGGGTGGTATTTAAGCCTTTGGCTGGGGTGTCTTTGCCTCCTCCTGGTGGCCAGGTTCTTAATTCCCACAAGTAAGAAATGAAGCGTGGACTCTCCTCATAAAGATGGAAAGGAAATTATCTGGTAAGCATAATTTATGTTTTTTAGTGCCTATGTGTTGCAGCAGTAATTTGAGCTTGGCAATTGCGGTCACGTGACCGGCTTTACTTCATAACGTTTCTGAAAAAAAAAGTAGTTTTTCTCCATTTCTGAGTGATCCGGTCTTAATTTGTAGCGGTAAGGCAACTCAGTAATTGAGGTGTAGGGTTGCATGAGGGTTTTTTTAGAAGTTTATTTTAAGTTTATTAAAAAAAAAAATTCTTAACTTTTCTCACATAATTTTAGCTGGGGATCGATCCTAATTTGGGATAAAATTTAAAGAGTATTTTTTCCTTGGCTTATTTTAATTGAATATTAAAATATTTGAAACTTATCTATAAAAGTTTATTTACTGTTTCACAACATGTCTAATATGGAGCAAGAGCCTGCTCTCATTGAATGAATTCATGCTTATTATGTTTAGATGCACAAATTGCAGCTCCTATGCAATTTTGTTCTTCATGCGTCAAAAAAACCTTGCAAAATAAAGGTACAATTTCTCTTGTTAAGTGTATCCAGTCCACGGATCATCCATTACTTATGGGATATTAACTCCTCCCCAACAGGAAGTGCAAGAGGATTCACCCAGCAGAGCTGCTATATAGCTCCTCCCCTAACTGCCATTACCAGTCATTCTCTTGCACCCAACGAATAGATAGGATGTGTGAGAGGACTGTGGTGATTATACTTAGTTTCATACCTTCAATCAAAAGTTTGTTATTTTATAATAGCACCGGAGTGTGTTATTCCTTCTCTGGTAGAATTTGAAGAAGAATCTACCTGAGTTTTTCTATGATTTTAGCCGGAGTAGTTAAGATCATATTGCTGTTTCTCGGCCATCTGAGGAGAGGTAAACTTCAGATCAGGGGACAGCGGGCAGATTAATCTGCAAAGAGGTATGTAGCAGCTTATTATTTTCTGACAATGGAATTGATGAGAAAATTCTGCCATACCGATATAATGTAAACTCAGCCTTAAATGCAGTAGCAGCAACTGGTATCAGGCTGTCATGTATGTATATTTTACACTTCAGTATTCTGGGGAATGGCACTTCACTGGAATTATACTGTATGCATAAAACTTTAGCCTAATTTGCAGGGACTAGCAACAGGCTTTTTAATAACACTCAATTTATTAATGTTAAACGTTTTTTGCTGGCATGTAAAATCGTTTAATTTTCTGAGGTACTGGGTGAAAAAATGTTTTGGGCACTATTTTTTTCCACTTGGCAGTCGTTTTATTTAATTTATGACAGTTTACTGATCTCTCTCACTGTTATGTGTGAGGGGGAGGGACCTTTTTTGGTGCTTTTGCTACGCATCAAAAAATTCAGTCAGAAGTTTATTGTCTTCCCTGCATGATCCGGTTCATCTCTACAGAACTCAGGGGTCTTCAAAACTTGTTTTGAGGGAGGTAATCACTCACAGCAGAGCTGTGAGATTGTAGTTGACTGTGATAAAAAAAAAAAAACGTTTATTTCTGTATTTTTTTTTCTGCTATCAGGGTTAGTTATCCTTTACTAATGGGAGCAATCCTTTGCTAAAATTGTGTTTTTTACAAAGATTTGATGCTATAACTTTTCAGTTTATTAATTTTCAACTGTCATAACTTTTTCTGTGTTTCTTATAGCAACTTGGAAATACTTTTCAAGTAATTTACTATAATATGAAAACGTACTGACGTTTTCATATTATAGTAAATTACTTGAAAAGTATTTCCAAGTTGCTAGTTTATTTGCTAGTGTGTTAAACATGTCTGATTCAGAGGAAGATATCTGTGCTATATGTGCTAAAGCCAAAGTGGAGCCCAATAGAAATTTATGTACTAACTGTATTGATGCTACTTTAAATAAAAGTCAATCTGTACAAATTGAACATATTTCACCAAACAACGAGGGGAGAGTTATGCTGACTAACTCGCCTCACGTGTCAGTACCTGCATCTCCCGCTCGGGAGGTGCGTGATATTGTAGCGCCGAGTACATCTGGGCGGCCATTACAAATCACATTACAGGATATGGCTACTGTTATGACTGAAGTTTTGGCTAAATTACCAGAACTAAGAGGTAAGCGTGATCACTCTGGGGTGAGAACAGAGTGCGCTGATAATATTAGGGCCATGTCAGACACTGCGTCACAATTTGCAGAACATGAGGACGGAGAGCTTCATTCTGCGGGTGACGGTTCTGATCCAAACAAACTGGATTCAGATATTTCAAATTTTAAATTTAAGCTGGAAAACCTCCGTGTATTACTAGGGGAGGTGTTAGCGGCTCTGAATGATTGTAACACAGTTGCAATACCAGAGAAAATGTGTAGGTTGGATAAATATTTTGCGGTACCGGCGAGTACTGACGTTTTTCCTATACCTAAGAGACTTACTGAAATTGTTACTAAGGAGTGGGATAGACCCGGTGTGCCGTTCTCACCCCCTCCGATATTTAGAAAGATGTTTCCAATAGACGCCACCACACGGGACTTATGGCAAACGGTCCCTAAGGTGGAGGGAGCAGTTTCTACTTTAGCTAAGCGTACCACTATCCCGGTGGAGGATAGCTGTGCCTTTTCAGATCCAATGGATAAAAAGTTAGAGGGTTACCTTAAGAAAATGTTTGTTCAACAAGGTTTTATATTGCAACCTCTTGCATGCATTGCGCCTGTCACGGCTGCAGCAGCATTTTGGTTTGAGTCTCTGGAAGAGACACTTGAATCAGCTCCATTAGATGAGATTACACACAAGCTTAAAGCCAGGGATAGGCAAGGTGTCCGTACACGGACACTGGTGTCCGTGACTAGCCCTTGCAGTGTCCGCCACAACTTTAGTATATGTTTGATTGAATAATAGGAATTAAAAAAAATATGTAGTGTGAATAAATTTAGTGGTTTGTCAAGAGACTGCTAGCAATATTGTGTGATAAGTTATGGAATAACTAAAGCCTGAGTGAAATACTTGATGTGTATCTGCATCTGTGTGATAACACCCAGCTATATACAAAGACACAGTAGTGACACTGGCACATGTGTATAGCCAGACAAGGGCTGGTTATAGGGTCAGTGGTATCTGCATCAGTATAATAACAGCCAGCGCTATATAATGACACAGTAGTGACACTGTCACATGGGTATAGCCAGAGGAGGGCTGGTTATAGGATCAGTGGTATCTGCCTCAGTATAATAACACCCAGCTATATACAAAGACACAGTAGTGACACTGGCACATGCGTATAGCTAGAGGAGGGTTGGTTATAGGATCAGTGGTATCTGCATCAGTATAATAACACCCAGCTATATACAAAGACACAGTAGTGACACTGGCACATGCGTATAGCCAGACAAGGGTTGGTTATAGGGTCAATGGTATCTGCATCAGTATAATAACACCCAGCGCTATATAATGACACAGTAGTGACACTGGCACATGGGTATAGCCAGACAAGGGTTGGTTATAGGGTCAATGGTATCTGCATCAGTATAATAACACACAGCACTATATAATGACACAGTAGTGACACTGGCTCATGGGTATAGCCAGAGGAGGGCTGGTTATATGATCAGTGGTATCTGCATCAGTATAATAACACCCAGCGCTATATAATGACACAATAGTGACACTGGCACATGGGTATAGCCAGAGGAGGGCTGGTTATAGGATCAGTGGTATCTGCATCAGTATATTAACACCCAGCACTATAAAATAATGTTTTTAATTTAAAATGTACCTTGGTGTCCTTCACTAAGGTCTGTAATTTGGAAAATGTCTGCCACAGCCTTTGTCTGTGCCTATCCCTGCTTAAAGCCCTTAAGTTAGCTAACTCATTTATTTCAGATGCCGTAGTACATTTAACTAAACTTACGCCTAAGAATTCCGGATTCGCCATTCAGGCACGCAGAGCACTGTGGCTAAAATCCTGGTCAGCTGACGTTACTTCTAAATCTAAATTGCTTAATATACCTTTCAAAGGGCAGACCTTATTCGGGCCCGGGTTGAAAGAAATTATCGCTGACATTACAGGAGGTAAAGGCCATGCCCTGCCTCAAGACAGAGCCAAACCTAAGGCTAGACAGTCTAATTTTCGTTCCTTTCGTAATTTCAAAGCAGGAGCAGCATCAACTTCCTCTGCACCAAAACAGGAAGGAGCTGTTGCTCGCTACAGACAAGGCTGGAGACCTAACCAGTCCTGGAACAAGGGCAAGCAGGCCAGGAAACCTGCTGCTGCCCCTAAGACAGCATGAATCGAGGGCCCCCGATCCGGGAACGGATCTAGTGGGGGGCAGACTTTCTCTCTTCGCCCAGGCTTGGGCAAGAGATGTCCAGGATCCCTGGGCGTTAGAGATCATATCTCAGGGATACCTTCTAGACTTCAAATTCTCTCCCCCAAGAGGGAGATTTCATCTGTCAAGGTTGTCAACAAACCAAATAAAGAAAGAGGCGTTTCTACGCTGCGTACAAGATCTTTTATTAATGGGAGTGATCCATCCGGTTCCGCGGTCGGAACAAGGACAAGGGTTTTACTCAAATCTGTTTGTGGTTCCCAAAAAAGAGGGAACTTTCAGGCCAATCTTGGATTTAAAGATCCTAAACAAATTCCTAAGAGTTCCATCCTTCAAAATGGAAACTATTCGGACAATTTTACCCATGATCCAAAAGGGTCAGTACATGACCACAGTGGATTTAAAGGATGCTTACCTTCACATACCGATTCACAAAGATCATTACCGGTATCTAAGGTTTGCCTTTCTAGACAAGCATTACCAGTTTGTAGCTCTTCCATTCGGATTGGCTACGGCTCCGAGAATCTTCACAAAGGTTCTGTGTGCTCTTCTGGCGGTACTAAGACCGCGAGGAATTGCGGTAGCTCCGTACCTAGACGACATTCTGATACAAGCTTCAAGCTTTCAAACTGCCAAGTCTCATACAGAGATAGTACTGGCATTTCTAAGGTCGCATGGATGGAAGGTGAACGAAAAGAAGAGTTCTCTCTTTCCACTCACAAGAGTTCCCTTCGAGGTGATCGGCTTAATGGTAGCAGCAATGGACATAGTACCCTTTGCACGTCTACATCTCAGACCGCTGCAATTGTGCATGCTAAGTCAGTGGAATGGGGATTACTCAGACTTGTCCCCTACTCTGAATCTGGATCAAGAGACCAGAAATTCTCTTCTATGGTGGCTTTCTCGGCCACATCTGTCCAGGGGGATGCCATTCAGCAGGCCGGACTGGACAATTGTAACAACAGACGCCAGCCTACTAGGTTGGGGCGCTGTCTGGAATTCTCTGAAGGCTCAGGGACAATGGAATCAGGAGGAGAGTCTCCTACCAATAAACATTCTGGAATTGAGAGCAGTTCTCAATGCCCTTCTGGCTTGGCCCCAGTTAACAACTCGGGGGTTCATCAGGTTTCAGTCGGACAACATCACGACTGTAGCTTACATCAACCATCAGGGAGGGACAAGAAGCTCCCTAGCAATGATGGAAGTATCAAAGATAATTCGCTGGGCAGAGTCTCACTCTTGCCACCTGTCAGCAATCCACATCCCGGGAGTGGAGAACTGGGAGGCGGATTTCTTAAGTCGTCAGACTTTTCATCCGGGGGAGTGGGAACTTCATCCGGAGGTCTTTGCCCAAATACTTCGACGTTGGGGCAAACCAGAGATAGATCTCATGGCGTCTCGACAGAACGCCAAGCTTCCTCGTTACGGGTCCAGATCCAGGGATCCGGGAGCGGTTCTGATAGATGCTTTGACAGCACCTTGGACCTTCGGGATGGCTTATGTGTTTCCACCCTTCCCGATGCTTCCTCGATTGATTGCCAGAATCAAACAGGAGAGAGCATCAGTGATTCTAATAACGCCTGCATGGCCACGCAGGACTTGGTATGCAGATCTAGTGGACATGTCATCCTGTCCACCTTGGTCGCTACCTCTGAAATAGGACCTTCTGATCCAGGGTCCCTTCAAACATCAAAATCTAATTTCTCTGAAGCTGACTGCTTGGAAATTGAACTCTTGATTTTATCAAAACGTGGTTTTTCTGAGTCAGTTATTGATACCTTAATACAGGCTAGGAAGCCTGTTACCAGAAAGATTTACCATAAGATATGGCGCAAATACTTATATTGGTGCGAATCCAAGAGTTACTCATGGAGTAAGGTTAGGATTCCGAGGATATTGTCTTTTCTACAAGAAGGTTTAGAAAAGGGTTTATCCGCTAGTTCCTTAAAGGGACAGATTTCAGCTCTGTCCATTCTTTTACACAAACGTCTGTCAGAAGTTCCGGACGTTCAAGCTTTTTGTCAGGCTTTAGCTAGGATCAAGCCTGTGTTTAAAACTGTTGCTCCACCATGGAGTTTGAACTTAGTTCTTAATGTTTTACAGGGGGTTCCGTTTGAACCCCTTCATTCCATTGATATCAAGTTGTTATCTTGGAAAGTTCTGTTTTTAATGGCGATTTCCTCGGCTCGAAGAGTCTCTGAGTTATCTGCCTTACATTGTGATTCTCCTTATCTGATTTTTCATTCAGACAAGGTAGTTCTGCGTACTAAACCTGGGTTCCTACCTAAGGTGGTCACTAACAGGAATATCAATCAAGAGATTGTGGTTACATCTTTGTGTCCTAATCCTTCTTCGAAAAAGGAACGTCTGCTACACAATCTAGATGTAGTCCGTGCCCTGAAATTTTATCTACAGGCAACTAAGGATTTTCGACAAACGTCTTCCCTGTTTGTCGTTTATTCTGGTCAGAGGAGAGGTCAAAAAGCTTTGGCTACCTCTCTCTCCTTTTGGCTTCGTGGCATAATACGGTTAGCCTATGAGACTGCTGGACAGCAGCCTCCTGAAAGAATTACAGCACATTCTACTAGAGCTGTGGCTTCCACTTGGGCCTTTAAGAATGAGGCTTCTGTTGAACAGATTTGCAAGGCTGCAACTTGGTCTTCTCTTCATACTTTTTCCAAATTTTACAAATTTGACACTTTTGCTTCTTCGGAGGCTGTTTTTGGGAGAAAGGTTCTTCAGCCAGTGGTTCCTTCCGTATAAAGAGCCTGCCTGTCCCTCCCGTCATCCGTGTACTTTAGCTTTGGTATTGGTATCCCATAAGTAATGGATGATCCGTGGACTGGATACACTTAACAAGAGAAAACATAATTTATGCTTACCTGATAAATTTATTTCTCTTGTAGTGTATCCAGTCCACGGCCCGCCCTGTCACTTTAAGGCAGGTAATTTTTCCATTAAACTACAGTCACCACTGTACCCTATGGTTTTCCTTTCTCTGCATGTTTTCGGTCGAATGACTGGTAATGGCAGTTAGGGGAGGAGCTATATAGCAGCTCTGCTGGGTGAATCCTCTTGCACTTCTTGTTGGGGAGGAGTTAATATCCCATAAGTAATGGATGATCCGTGGACTGGATACACTACAAGAGAAATAAATTTATCAGGTAAGCATAAATTATGTTTTTTGAGCCTACTGTCTCTCAGGATGACGCTATTAAAATAATACCTCAGCTTTCTCCTGCTACGTCCTAAGCCTCAATGGCGTCACATGCAGTGCCCTGCGGTTTCTCTATAACTCCTAGTGGAGTAAATTTAAAAGCAGAAATTGCTGCCCAGGTATCTTCAGCGGTATCTGCGGCATTAGCTGCCATTCCCAGATTACAGGGAAAACGCAAGAGGAAATCTAGAAATTCAGAAAGTAAGGTGCCTGTCCTCATTTCTGCTTCTTTTTATTTAAATATAACTTTTCAGAACTTACAGGCTTAGTGTTGCACGCCACCTAAGGACCACTGCCTAGGTCCCAAGTTCACAAATCAAAGAAGAAGCAGGCAGGTGACAGCAAATATTATTACCATTTATTGAGGAGGTAAAAAAGGCAACGTTTTGGGATTAGTCTCCCTTATTCATGCCATACCTGATACAAACCATCAAGTGACTTATATACATGTATACCACTAGGTGGGGCTCAAGTGTAATTAACCCTTTCTTATCCTATACATTAACTTATTCATTAATTTAATTCACACTTATACATTTCTTATTATGTATACATAGCAACAGAATAACTATAATTAATTACATTTCTAATTTCTTAACCATCATTCACTTTATCATAGAACAACAACAGTAGATTGCATTTTTCATCTCAGCAATATTTATCATAAAAATACAGTAAGATCCCAGTCCTTATTTAACCCCTTGGGTTCTAGACACTCTAATTCATATATCCAATATGCTTCTTTCTGTTTTAACAGAACTTCTCTATCCCCTCCTCTACGTGGAATGTCTACTTTATCAATTATTTGAAATTTCAATTGACTTATAGAGTGGTTAGCTTTTATAAAATGGGCAGCTAGAGGGGCTTTTACATTACCGGTCCTAATGTTGCTCTTATGCTCAATTATTCTTTCCTTAGCGGACCTGGTAGACTCTCCTATGTAGACCCCCCACATGGACATTTGATCATATATATTATAAAAGTAGTTAAGCATGTAAAATAACCTTTTATATTATACTTTTTGCCAGTATGAGGGTGATAGAAAATTGACCCTTTACTCATGTTGCTACAACATGAGCACCCTAAACAGGGATAGCAACCAGTATTTTTTGTAGTAATATAACTAGATCTACTTTTAATCCTAGGGCCAATATCAGCTCTAACCAATTTATTTTGAATGTTAGTACTCCTTTTAAAGGCAGACATAGGGGGGCTCTGAAATTCTATCACAGATGGGTTACAATCAGACAAAATATTCCAATGCTTTCTAATAATGCGCTGTATTTCTTTACTTTGTGCATTATATTCTGTTATAAAGATAAGTCTATCTTTCTGGCTATCTTCCTTCTTTACTCTATCCTTTGGGTGCAATAGATTTAATTTTGGAATTTACTTTACAGTTTCAATTTCTTTAGTAATGACTTATAGGGTAACCCCTTTCCAAGAATCTCTCACCCATCTCTGCCAATCTCTTATCCAATATTTTCTCATCTGAAACAATTTTGCGCACCCGCAACATTTGACTGTAAGGTAGAGATTTCAGGAGTGAAGGTGGATGTGCACTTTCAAAGCGCAATAGACTATTTTGGTCAGTTTTTTTCTTAAATAAATCAGTTTTGAATTGATTGTCTGATTTAATTACACTCACGTCCAGGAAATCAATAACCTCCTCACTCCAAGTTATTTTCAATTTTATATACCTTGATGATGAATTTAAATCATTCACAAACCTTTCCAGGGTTCCAACGTCGCCCCACCAGATGCCAAAAATGTTGTCAATATACCGCCACCAGGTGGCGCCATATTGAACAAATAATTCATTAGAAAAAACATACTTTTCCTCATAGAGGTTCATAAAAATGTTTGCATAATTTGGGGCGACGTTCGAACCCATGGCAGTACATTGGAGTTGGAGGAAATAATCATCCTGGAAGAGAAAGTAATTTCCACATAATATGATTGTAAGAAGCTGGATAAAAAAAATCAATTTGTGCAGAAGTATATTGATTGTCATTCCTTAATACATTTTCTACAGCATCAATACCACTTGAATGTTTTATGTTACTATAGAGACTCTCCACGTCTAAACTAAACATAATAAAGGTCTAGAGAGTCTAATTTACATAAAAAGTTGTTTGTATCTTTAATAAAGGAACTGGAACGTTCAACATAAGGGCGTAAGATCTTATCCAGAAATATTGAAATATTTGTAAACACTGAATTAGTGCTTGCAACGATGGGGTGCCCTGGGTTTTTTTTTACATCCTTGTGTACTTTGGGTAGAACATACATCACAGGTGTATATAGGCTATCTACCTGCAGGAAAGATACAACATACTTACCTATTATCCCTTTGTTTTCTGCTTTTGAAATAATCATATTAATTTATTTTTGTAGTTTAAATACAGGATTATAGTTAAGTTTTTTATATACAAGTTTCATTTCTGCTTCCCAAGTTGCCCTTTCTCATAAATCTGATGAGGAAGATACAGTAGGACTTTCTGAGGGTGAAATCTCAGATTCGGACAGTATAATTCCTTCTTCTGAGACTGAGGTGGTATCCTTCAGATTTAAGCTTGAACGCCTTTGTGTATTGTTAAAGGAGGTATTAGCTACTTTAGATGACTCCAATACCCTTGTCGTTGTCAATCCTAAGAAATCTAGTAAACTTAATAGTTTCTTTGATGAACCTTCCACTTTGGAGCTTTTTCCTGTGCCGGACCATGCTAGGGAGATTATCTCACAGGAATGGGAGAAACCAGGGGTATCTTTTTTCCCCGTCTTCCATTTTTAAGAAAATGTTTCCTGTCGAGGACTCCATTAAAGACCCTTGGTATACTGTACCCAAAGTTGAAGGGGAGATTTTCACTCTGGCTAAGAGAACCACTATTCCTATTGAGGATAGCTGCTCTTTTAAGGATCCAATGGACAAGAAGCTGGAGGCTTATTTGATAAAGATTTATGTTCATCAAGGTCTCTAATGGCAACCTGCGGTGTGTATTGCCATCATTACTAGTGAGGCATCTTATTGGTTCAATGCCTTGTCTGGTTCTCTTCAAGTAGAGAATTCCTTGGATGAAATTCAAGATAGGATTAAAGCTCTTAAGTTGGCCAATTCCTTTATTGCAGATGCCATTTTACAGGTTGTTAGACTAGGAGCTAAAACTTCTAGTTTCGCTGTCCTAGCCCGCAGGGCGTTATGGTTGAAATCCTGGCCTGCGGACGTTTGCTCTAAAGTCAAGCGTCTGGCGATTCCTTACAAGGGCAAAACCTTGTTTGGCAGAAATTATCATCTCTCATTTTACGGGTGGAAAAGGGTCTTTTCTACCTCAAGATAAGAAGAATAGGCCTAAAGGACGTCAGAGTAATTTTCGTTTCTTTCGTAACTTCAGAGGAAAGCCTTCCCCTTCTTCTTCCAAGCAGGAACAATCCAATTCTTCTTGGAAACCCAATCAGTCTTGGAACAAGGGGAAACAATCAAAGAAACCCGCAGCTGATTCCAAATCAGCATGAAGGGTTTGCCCCTGATCCGGGATCGGATCAGGTGGGGGGCAGACTTTCTCAGTTCTCTCAAGCCTGTATACGAGATGTCCCATATCCCTGGACTGTGGACATAGTATCCCAGGGTTACAAGTTGGAATTCAAGACTTTTCCTCCCAGAGGCAGATTCCTTCTCTCAAGATTATCTGCAGACCAGATAAAGAGAGAGGCGTTCTTATAATGTATACAACATCTTTCCTCCCTGAGAGTGATAGTTCCAGTTCCAGTGCAGGAACAGGGTCTCAGGTTCTACTCCAACCTATTTGTGGTTCCCAAAAAAGAGGGAACTTTCTGTCCCATTCTAGACTTGAAGTGTCTAAACAAGTTTCTCAAAGTTCCATCCTTCAAGATGGAGACTATACGCTCCATTCTTCCTTTAGTACAAGAGGGTCAGTTCATGACAACCATAGACATAAAGGATGCGTATCTTCATGTTCCTATTCACAGGGACCATCACAGATTTCTGAGATTTGCCTTTCTGGACAAACATTTCCAGTTTGTGGACCTTCCATTTGGTCTAGCCACGGCTCCCAGAATTTTTTCAAAGGTTCTGGGGGCTCTTTTGGCAGTGATCCGTTCTCGTGGAATTACTGTGGCACCCTACCTGGACGACATATTGGTTCAGGCGCCATCTTTTCAACAAGCAAAATCTCACACAGAGATATTGTTGTCTTTTCTTCGTTCCCACGGATGGAATGTGAATCTGGAAAAAAGCTCCCTTTCCCCTGCTACAAGAGTAGTGTTCTTAGGGACCATAATAGATTCTCTATTGCTGAAGATTTTTATGACAAAGGTCAGGAAAAACAAAATCATTTCCTCTTGCCTCTCTCTTCAGGCTACTGCTCATCCTTCAGTGGCTCAATGTATGGAGGTAATCGGTCTGAAGTGGCTTCCATGGACATCATTCCTTTGCTTGATTCCATTTGAGAGCTCTCCAGTTGTGCATGCTCCGACAATAGAATGGCGACCATGCGGATCTATCTCAGAGAATAGAGTTAGATCAGTTGTCAAGGGATTCTCTCACATGGTGGATTTCCTAGAAACCTCTGTCTCAGGGCACATGCTTTTGGAGACCTTCCTGGGTGATCGTGACCACAGACGCCAGCCTGCTGGGCTGGGGAGCAGTCTGGAACTCATTAAAAGCTCAGGGCCTTTGGACTTGGGAGGAGTCTGCTCTTCCCATCAACATTTTGGAGTTTAAGGGCTATTTACAATGCTCTATTAGCTTGTCCACAGTTGTCCTCAGCCCAGTTTATCAGGTTCCAATCAGATAAAATAACCTTTGTGGCCATGAAGGAGGTTACTCGGATTCTTCAGTGGGCAGAGACCCACAATTGCTGTCTATCTGCCATCCACATTCCAGCAGTAGACAACTGGGAAGCGGATTTTCTGAGCAGACAGACTTTTCATCCCGTGGAGTGGCAACTCCATCCGGAGGTGTTTTCCAGCTTAGTCCTCAAATGGGGGGTGCCGTAGTTTGATCTGATGGTGTCCCGTCAGAATGCCAAGCTGCTTCCAAGGTACGGTTCAAGGTCAAGAGATCCACAGGCCATTCTGATCGATGCTCTGGCGGTTCCTTGGGTTTTCAGGTTGGCATACCTGTTTCCTCAGTTTGCTCTCCTTTCATGAGTCATTGCTCATATCAAACAGGAGAGGGCGTTGGTGGTTCCTAGATACAAGATGTCCCAGATCCCTGAACTGTGGACATAGTATCCCAGGGTTACAAGTTGGAATTCAATACATTTCCTCCCAGAGGCAGATTCCTTCTATCACGATTATCTGCAGAACAGATAGAGAGACGTTCTTGAAATGTATACAACATCTTTCCTCCCTGGGAGTGATAGATCCAGTGCAGGAACAGGGTCTCGGGTTCTACTCCAACCTATTTGTGGTTCCCAAAAAAAAGAGTGAACTTTCTGTCACATTCTAGACGTGAAGTGTCTAAACAAGTTTCTCAAAGTTCCATTCTTCAAGATGGAGACTATACGCTCCATTCCTCATTTAGAACAAGAGGGTCAGTTCATAACAGCCATAGACCTAAAGGATGCTGTGACAGACCCTTCTGTCAGGACTGAAGGAGTTAATTGTGTTTAGCTAAGAAACTAATTTCTAAAGACAGGTTTTCTGGCCTCAGCTATTGTGTGCTATAATTACATTTAAGTAATAAACAGGCCATTGTTTAATCACCCTCAGAGAGCAGACGCTAAGTGATAAGACAAGCCAAATGTGTTTAAGTTGTTATCTGCCTAAGTAAAGTATTTAAGTAATGTAATTCTACTGTTTCATAAAAGGGCATCTTCCCCTTTTTATCTAAATGTACAAGAGTCTTTCAACCCCCCCATCTGGGGTCAAACCTGTATAAATACTAGGCATCTAGCCTTTAATAAATGTCATTCTGTTTTAAACCTGAAACTGGCTGGGTTGTGAATTGCTGATTCCCTATGCAGGACATTGTTCATCTGGTATTAACCCTTGGTACACTGTTGGTACCGTAACATTGGTGGCAAGCGACGGAATGAACCTTATCGCCCAGAAGAGCAACTACACAAGCCAGTAACCTCAGGAAGAGGGGGATTATTACAATACTGACTAAGATGGAAAGAGTACCAGGAACAGAAGGAACCAATGGGCCCAGCATAGCAGACAGAACCCCTGAAGAAGCAATCTTTGATCGGGCGGTTAAAATAAGACTGGCATATTATGGCCCCAACCCATCTGCGGAAATTATCGACCGGGTCATAGCAGCTGTGGAGGCCAACCTACTTCGCCAAAGCGGCGCTGCAGCAAACCCAGTGGAAAAGAGAAAAGTAAATTTTGCAGCTTTTAAAAACTTCCTGGAAACAGAAGGAGAGATTGATGGGTACCTTGCGGATTTTGAGAGGCAATGTGCACTACACAAGGTACCCGCAGAGGACTGGGTCACGATATTATCCGGAAAATTATCCGGCCGGGCCAGTGAGGCTTTTCGGGCCATTCCAGATGAGGAAGTCGGGGATTATAATACTGTAAAAGAGGCTCTGCTCTCCAGGTATGCGGTTACACCGGAGGCATACCGGAGGCGGTTCAGAGACACTGTTAAATTAGCTGGAGATTCCTACCTTGAGTGGGCATGTAAGGTGCACCGCACAGCAGCTCACTGGATAGCGGGGTGCCAAGCCGTATCTGGGGAAGAGGTGCTGCAGCTATTCCTGTTGGAACATTGCTTCGACAAGTTACCCGCAGGAGTTCGAGAGTGGGTTCGGGACCGTAAACCCTCCACCCTGCATGAAGCGGCTTGCTTGGCAGATGAGTATACGGATGCCCGCAAACTGGACACTGCTACCACTAAGCCCCCTGCTAGAGTGGAGTACAGACCCCCAGTCACCCCAGCAGCTGCCAGTTACCAACCCCCGGCGCACCGCTATACCACACGGCATCTGGCCACGAACTACCCTCAGAGAGCCCGGTTCAATTCGCCGGGCTACTCACAACCGATTCGATGCTTTGGATGTAAGCAACTAGGGCACAAAAGACCAGAGTGTCCCCTAAATGCAGCGAACCAAGCACAGTCCTGGAGAAGACCTGCCGGCGGAATCACACGTAACCCTCAGCCTGCGGCCCGCTACGTAGAGGCGCAAGAATGCTGGAGCATCCTACATGAGGCAGACCTTGTGCAAGCTGCCCACCGGAATAACCGGCAACTGGTTAAAGTGAATGGGAAGAAGGTCAGTGGTCTACGGGATACTGGTGCTACCATGACCTTGCTTCAAAAGAACTTGGTGTCTGAGAAACAGTACACTGGAGACACTGTGGCTGTGAGGGTATCAGGGGGCGATGTGTTCAGCCTACCTGTTGCCAGGGTACATTTGGATTGGGGAGTGGGCGCTAGACCTGTGAATGTGGGGGTCAAGAAGGACTTACCTGCTGATGTTCTTCTTGGAAATGACTTGGCTCCCCTTGTTTCTGCCTATGCTCCCATGGGTCCCGCTGATGTTAACCCTGTGACTACCCGTGCTCAGATCCGTGCAGCAGAGACTGACCCCCCTGCTGCTAAGCCCCAGGACGCTGAGCTCAGTAAATCTCTATCCGCTATTGATATGTGGAGGTCCCGTTACAATGCGCTGATGAAGGAGAAGAGGAGCGCAGAGGAAAAAGCACGTTTAGAACGTGAATCTCTGCTAGACAAGCTGCACCGACAGACTGCAGAAAACACCAGCTTGAGAGTGGGACATGAAACATTAAAGACAAACTTAGCGACACTTGAGGAGAAGCTGACGCTGGCTCATAGTGAGGTGCAGCAACTCAAGGGCACCCTATGTCAGTATGAAGGGATTGTGGATACCTATAAAGAGCAGGTACAGAAAACTCGTAAAGAAGCTGATGGGATTTTGAAGGACTGTTTAGCCCTAGTCTGGGCACTGAGGAAGTTGAACCCTTCTTTGTATGGACAGGAATTCTCTCTCATAACGGGAATACAGATGGATTGTCCTGGCAAACTGACATGCCTACCACCTCCTAGTCCGGTCATCCCCAGGTTGACCCGCCAAAGGGTCAAGCCGGGTCTGCCGGAGTGTTCCACAAGGGGGGAGATATGTGACAGACCCTTCTGTCAGGACTGAAGGAGTTAATTGTGTTTAGCTAAGAAACTAATTTCTAAAGACAGGTTTTCTGGCCTCAGCTATTGTGTGCTATAATTACATTTAAGTAATAAACAGGCCATTGTTTATTCACCCTCAGAGAGCAGACGCTAAGTGATAAGACAAGCCAAATGTGTTTAAGTTGTTATCTGCCTAAGTAAAGTATTTAAGTAATGTAATTCTACTGTTTCATAAAAGGGCATCTTCCCCTTTTTATCTAAATGTACAAGAGTCTTTCAACCCCCCATCTGGGGTCAAACCTGTATAAATACTAGGCATCTAGCCTTTAATAAATGTCATTCTGTTTTAAACCTGAAACTGGCTGGGTTGTGAATTGCTGATTCCCTATGCAGGACATTGTTCATCTGGTATTAACCCTTGGTACACTGTTGGTACCGTAACAGATGCGTATCTTCATGTTCATATTCACAGGGACCATCACAGATTCCTGAGATTTGCCTTTCTGGACAAACATTTCCAGTTCATGGGCTTTCCATTTTGTCTAGCCACAGCTCCCAGAATGTTTTCAAAGGTTATGGGGGCTCTTTTGGCAGTGATCCATTCTCGTGGAATTGCTGTGGCACCCTACCTGGACGACATATTGGTTCAGGCGCCATCTTTTCAACAAGCAAAATCTCACACAGAGATATTGTTGTCTTTTATTTGTTCCCACGGATGGAATGTTAATCTGGAAAAAAGCTCCCTTTCCTCTGCTACAAGAGTAGTGTTCTTAGAGACCATAATAGATTCTCTATTGATGAAGATTTTTCTGACAGAGGTCAGGAAAAACAAAATAATTTCCTCTTGCCTCTCTTCAGGCTACTGCTCATCCTTCAGTGGCTCAATGTATGGAGGTAATCGGTCTGATGGTAGCTTCCATTGACAGCATTCCTTTAGCTAGATTCCATTTGAGAGCTCTCCAGTTGTGCATACTCAGACAATGGAATGGTGACCATGCGGATCTATCTCAGAGAATAGTTAGATCAGTTGTCAAGGGATTCTCTCCCATGGTGGATTTCTCAGGAACATCTGTCTCAGGGCACATGCTTTCAGAGACCTTCCTAGGTGATCGTGACCATGGACGCCAGCCTGGCTTGGCCTCAATTTTCCTCAGCCCAGTTTACCAGTTTCCAGTCAGACAACATAACCTCTGTGACTTACATCAATCACCAGGGAGGAACTGAGAGTTCCTTAGCCATGAAGGAGGTTACTCGGATTCTTCAGTGGGCAGAGACCCACAATTGCTGGCTATCTGCCATCCACATTCTAGGAGTAGACAACTGGGAAGCGGATTTTCTGAGCAGACAGACTTTTCATCCCGTGGAGTGGGAAGTCCATCCAGAGGTGTTTTCCAGCTTAGTCCTCAAATGAGTGGTGCCAGAGTTAGATCTGATGGCGTCCCGTCAGAATGCCAAGCTGCTTCCAAGGTACGGTTCAAGGTCAAGAGATCTGCAGGCCGTTCTGATAGATGCTCTGGCGGTTCCTTGGGTTTTCCAGCTTAGTCCTCAAATAGGGGGTGCCGGAGTTAGATCGGATGGTTTCTCGTCAGAATGCCAAGCTTCCAAGGTACGGTTCAAGATCAAGAGATCCGCAGGCTGTTCTGATAGATGCTCTGGTGGTTCCTTGGGTTTTTAGGTTGGCATACCTGTTTCCTCCGTTTGCTCTCCTTCCACGAGTTATTGCTCGTATCAAACAGGAGAGGGTGTTTGTGATTCTAATAGTCCCTGTGTGGCCTCGCAGGATCTGGTTTGCAGTCCTAGTGGAGATGTCATCTCTCCCACCTTGGAGACTACCTCTGAGGAAGGACCTCATGATTCAGGGTCCCTTCCTTCATCCAAATCTCGTTTCTCTGAAGCTGACTGCTTGGAGATTGAACGCTTAATTCTGTCTAAGCGTGTGTTTTTTTGAGTCGGTCATTGAGACCATGATTCAGGCTCGCAAGCCTGTTACTAAAAAGATTTAACATAAGATATGGTTTAAATATCTTTATTGGTGTGAATTTAATGGATATTCTTGGAGTAGAATTAGAATTCCTAGAATTGTATCTTTTCTTCAGGAAGGCCTGGAGAAGGGATTGTCAGTCAGTACCCTGAAGGGTCAGATTTCTGCTTTATCAGTTTTACTACATAAACGTTTGGCGGATGTGCCAGATGTGCAATCTTTTTGTCAGGCCTTGGTCAAAATCAGGCCTGTCTTTAAGTCTGTTGCTCCTCCTTGGAGCCTTAACCTTGTTCTTAAAGTTTTACAGTTGGCTCCGTTTGAACCTTTGCAATCCATAGACAGTAAGTTGTTATCTTGGAAGGTTTTGTTTCTTGTTGCTATCTCTTCTGCTCGAAGTGTGATTCCCCTTATCTTTCATGGCAATAAAGCGGTTCTTCATATTAAGTTAGGTTTCCTTCCTAGGGTTGTTTCTAATAGAAATATCAATCAGAAAATTGTTGTTCCCTCTCTGTGTCCTAATCCTTCTTCTTCCAAAAAATGTTTGTTACACAATTTGGATGTTGTACATTCTATTAAATTCTACTTACAGGCGACTAAGGATTTTCGCCAGTTCTCTGCCCGCTTTGTCTGTTTCTCTGGGAAACTTAAAGGTCAGAAAGCTACTGCTACTACTCTTTCTTTATGGTTACGAAGTATAGGTCATTTAGCTAATGTGACAGCTGGACAGCAGCCTCTTGAGAGAATTACAGCTCATTCCACAAGAGTTGTTTCCTCTTCTTGGGCTTTCAAAAATGAAGCTTCTGTGGAACAAATTTGCAAGGCTGCAACTTGGTCTTCTCTACTTACTTTTTCCAAATTTGATACCTTTGCCTCGTCTGAGGCTTCTTTTGGGAGAAAGGTTCTTCAAGCGGCGGTGCTTTCTGTTTAGGAGTGCCTGTCTTGTCCTCTAGCTTGGGTATTGGTTCCCAACAGTAATTACTCGAGCAGTGGATTCACCATATCTTTAAAAAAAATTGTTTTATTTATTATTTAGGGCTTTGATTATTTGATCTGTTGTATTATATAGTTGGAAAGAAAAAAACATAATCAAAAATAAACACAAAATAACAAATATAATTTAACCTATAAATATAAAGTCTAAAACTGCTAACTGTACAGTACCTAAGATATGCAAAATAAACATTCCTCTATTTCTGCTATTAACAAAACTTTTAACAAACTATTCCAGTATGTAAGTAGGATGACTCTGCACAGAAAGTGTTTACTCAGAGCGCATTGCCATTTATGAGATACCTTATTCTTTGCTGCTGTTAAAAAGGTGGTGGGAGTGGAAATCTCCCTACAAGTTTATGTTTATCCTTGACAACTGGCATATAGTTATGTGCTATCTTTTTCATTGGATCATTATTATTGCATCTTTATTTTCTTAAAGGAGGCAGCCAAAGTTTTATGATCATGATTAATTCTGCATTAAAGGGACCTGAATTTCAAAAGTTTCTTTCATGACTCAGATAGATCATACAGGGCAAGATTTATCAAGCACTATGTGAATTCTCAAATGCATTCTCCTACGCATTCGCCTCAGCTCACCATTGGTGAAGCGCATTTTGCGCCCAGCTTTATCATTAAAATGGTTGCGAATAATGAGAAATCTCTCCTGTAGAAGTATTAATTGTGCCTAATTTATCATTAGAAATATTAATAAGCTAAAATTGCTAATAGAGAAATACCCATATAAATAGTATTTTTTTAAGGCATATTTTTATATATTTTGTTTCTACTGGGTAAACAAACAGTGTAAGGAAAAGTCCACTTTCAGTATCCACAGAATTCTTTTGTTACATAAAAAATATATTTATTTTAAACCATTCATAAGCAAGTGTAACACAAAAAAAATATTGGCTTTAAGGTCATATAGATCAATGATGTTCCTGTTTTAATGGAATCTTTCTTCAATCTCATGGTCTGCCAATGCATACAGACCACAACGGGGTAGAAATACCCTTGGCACCCATTGGCGCCTTTCCAAGGGCAAATCTTCCTCCTCTGGCCTTTCCATGTGCCTTGCCACAGAAATCTCTCCTTTGTTGAAAGATTCGTAATGGACTGCTGGGACCTAGCTGAACTTATTGGGCGAGCCAATGACAAGAAGCATTTACAGGGCCGGACTGGGAAATCAGACCAGCCCTGGAAATTTATATGGCCCAGCCCCGCCCCTCTTGGTCAGCCACACCCCCTCCATGTTAGCCACGCCCCTCCGGCTCAGCCTCGACCCCCCCTCCGGCGGAGCTGCTGTCCCAAACTGTGTAAATCCAGGTTTAGGTACCATGTCCTGGCTCCCTTGTTGCACTGGGCAGGTTTATGTTGCTTTTCTCTCCGACACTCCTGGCTGATGCTAGCTTGCCTGCATCCACACACGTAAAGAGAGTGTACAGGCAGCTTCATTCACACCGCTCTCATCTCTCCAAGATAATGCTTCCCCCCCCTCTCTGTGCCCTCCCGCTCTCTCACTAGAGCAGAGCTCTCCCCCGATAATGCGTCCTCCCTCACTGTGCCCTCCCTCTCACTAGAGCAGAGCTCTCCCCTGATAATGCTTCCTCCCTCACTGTGCCCTCCCTCTCACTAGAGCAGAGCTCTCCCCTGATAATGCTTCCCCCCCTCTCTGTGCCCTCCCTCTCACTAGAGCAGAGCTCTCCCCTGATAATGCTCCCCCCCCCCTCTCTGTGCCCTCCCTCTCACTAGAGCAATCAGCAGAGCTCTCCCCTGATAATGCTTCCTCCCTCACTGTTCCCTCCCTCTCACTAGAGCAGAGCTCTCCCCTGATAATGCTTCCTCCCTCACTGTTCCCTCCCTCTCACTAGAGCAATCAGCAGAGCTCTCCCCTGATAATGCTTTCTCCCTCACTGTGCCCTCCCTCTCACTAGAGCAGAGCTCTCCCCTGATAATGCTTCCTCCCTCACTGTTCCCTCCCTCTCACTAGAGCAATCAGCAGAGCTCTCCCCTGATAATGCTTCCTCCCTCACTGTTCCCTCCCTCTCACTAGAGCAGAGCTCTCCCCTGATAATGCTTCCCCCCTCTCTGTGCCCTCCCTCTCTCTCACTAGAGCAGAGCTCTCCCCTGATAATGCTTCCTCCCTCACTGTTCCCTCCCTCTCACTAGAGCAATCAGCAGAGCTCTCCCCTAGCACTCAGGATAGTCTCTCTGCATCTGAATAGTGACATCAAGAGTGTGCTCTCCCCCTGGCTTATTTAGACCGACCCTCACCTCCTCAGTCCTCATGCAAGCCGGCGGCCGCTCCGCTCCTAGCCTCCTTCATTGGCTCCGGCTCAGCCCCGCCCCTATGGCTAAGGACACCGTCCCTCACCTCTGCTCCACTGCGACCCTCTGAATCGTTATCACTTTCCCAAGCCCACATTTTTTAATATTAGTTTCTTTACATGTCAGGATCCTGCAGTTTGATTTGCTTCCCTCATCCCTGCCTGTCACACCCTGTGCTAAGTAAGCAGACAGATTACTGATCTAAGACTCCTCCTACAGGCACGGTCATGCTGCAAGCTGCTCCCCCCCTCTTGCTAAAAGGCAGCCTGCTCCGCCTCAGTACTGCCCGGGTAGCATCATTGTTACGGTTACCCTTAGTCTCGCTGAGAGATGGACCGCTTAGTAGCCTGGATCCCTATTGCTAAAGAGGGGAGAAGCTGCTTTCCATAGTATTCTATATGAGTCTCGCAAATATAGAATAATCTCCCTTAGCTGCAGTACAGCTAGGATACCCTTCTGCCCACAAAAACGAGTCAACGCTGCGATTGAGGGTCAAACAAGAACTCAGGACTGGGATGCCCAGCCTGCTTTTTATTAAGGTTACATGCACACAGGGCACTCCCAGGGGGAGAGGGGGGGAAGCACAAAATCCCCCATCACACATTTAGATAGAGAGCACTGTCCTTTGACAGGCCACAATAGGATTACAGTACTTAAGATAACAAGTTTACAAGTTCATCTTATCAATTAGCAGTCTGGCTCCAGAGGTGATTAGACAATAGTTTCTAAAAGCTGAAAAAAAAGAGTTAACTCTTTATGAAATGATACTTGTTACGGTTTTCTTGGAGCCCTTCTTAGGCGCTGGCTTGCTGGTTCAGGCATTGCTGCTGGGAAATAAGCTCTTCACAACAAAATAACTAATGCTTCTGTAACAGTGCTCCCTTTCTGTGGAACACTCTGGCAGACACGGTCTGACCCCTTTTCGGGGCAGACTAAGGCTGTCCAGACCGCTGGTTATGCGGGGCTGAGGTTGGTTTGTCTGGACAACCCGTCGGCGTTGCCATTCTGTTTCCCAGGTCTGTAAGTAATGGTGAAATTGAAGGGTTGCAACGATAAGCTCCAACGTAATAGCCTGCCGTTATCTCCAGAGACCCGGTTCAGCCACACCAACGGGTTATGGTCGGTGACCAGAGTGAACTCCTGACCATATAAATAGGGAGTCAATTTCTTTAATGCCCACACCAAAGCCAAACACTCCTTTTCGACCGCTGCATAGCTGACTTCGCGGGGCAGGAGCTTCCGGCTGATGTAGGCAACTGGATGCTCCCCTCCATCTTCGCCTACTTGGCTGAGGACGGCTCCCAGCCCGAACATGGAAGCATCTGTATGGACGATAAAACGTTTGTTAAGGGCTGGGGCCGCCAAGACAGGAGCGTTAATTAGAGCATTTTTGAGAGCCTGGAAAGCTGTTTCACAGTGGGGAGACCACAGGACCTGTCGAGGTAAGTTCTTCTTGGTCAAGTCAGTCAGGGGTTTGGCAAGTGTGCTGTAGTCTGGTACGAACCGTCTATAGTACCCTGCCGTGCCCAGGAAGGCTAGGACCTGAGTCTTAGTGATGGGGGTGGGCCAATTGGCGACAGCTTCTATTTTGGCCGGCTCTGGTCGCTGCTTTCCACACCCCACCCGGTGACCCAGGTACTGTACCTCGGCCATCCCAAAGTGGCATTTTTCTGGCTTCAGAGTCAGGCCAGCAGCCCGGATCTGATCCAGAACCATTCCCACATGAGCTAAGTGGTCCTCCCAGGACTCACTGTGGATCGCTATGTCGTCCAGGTAGGCGCAAGCAAAACTCTGGAAGCCATCCAGGAGCCTATCCACCAAGCGCTGGAATGTAGCTGGGGCATTCTTCATCCCAAACGGCATTACCCTAAACTGATATAAGCCGAATGGGGTGACGAATGCCGACTTGGGGATAGCCTCCGGGGCCAGGGGAATCTGCCAGTAACCTTTGCAGAGGTCAATAGTGGTCAGGTAATTTCCCCTGGCTATACGATCGAGTAGCTCGTCTACCCTGGGCATAGGGTAAGCGTCCGTCACGGTATTTTCATTGAGCCTCCGATAGTCTACGCAGAACCGGGTGGTCCCATCTTTCTTGGGCACCAAGACAACTGGGGAGGCCCAGGGACTATCGGAGGGCTCAATTACCCTGAGCTGGAGCATCTCATCGATCTCCTTCTTCATTCCTGTCCTAACTGCTTCGGGGATTCGGTACGGAGCCTGGCGCAAGGGAGCTTGTCCCGGAGTATCTACCTGGTGGGTGGTTAAAGTAGTGTACCCTGGCTTCGGGGAGAAGGTGAGGTGTTTGGACTGGAGGAGTTGGTTGAGCTGCTCCCTTTCAGTGGGGCTAAGTCGGTCCCCTATCTGAACCTGCGCCACTATACCTGTGGGGAGGCTCTTTTCTAATAGGTCTGGAATGGGTAAACTGTCGGGGTCTTCCTGAGGGGAACAACATACGGCCGTCACGTTCTCTGGTCGCTCAAAATATTCCTTGAGCATGTTTACATGGAATGTCTTTCTAAGATTGTTGTCGTGGCAGCTAGCTATCACATAAGTGGTGTCTCCCCTTTTCTCTACGATCTGGTAGGGACCCTGCCAGGACGCCTGCAATTTGTCTGTCTTCACCGGCTTAAGTACTAACACCTTTTGTCCTATGGTGAAGATTCTCTTTCGGGCCCCCCGATCGTACCATACTTTCTGTCTTCTCTGGGCCAACTGGAGATTAGCCCGCACGGATTTGGCTAATTGCTCCATTCGGTCCCTGAGTTCCAGCACGTATGGCACAATTGGGACACCGTCAGCCTCCATCTCTCCCTCCCAGTGCTCCCGGATCAGGTTTAGGGGTCCCCGTACCTTTCTTCCGTAGAGCAACTCGAAGGGAGAGAACCCTGTCGTTTCCTGGGGCACCTCCCGATAAGCAAATAGGAGGTGCGGCAGGAAGCGTTCCCAGTCTCTGTATTCCTGAGTGAACGTCTTGAGCATTTGCTTGAGGGTCCCATTGAACCTCTCACACAGCCCGTTCGTCTGGGGGTGGTATGGGGAGCTCAGGAGGGACTTAATTTTGCAAACCTGCCAGAGTTGTTGGGTCAATTCAGCCGTAAATTGGGTGCCTCGGTCGGATAGGATTTCTTTTGGAAATCCTACCCGGGAGAACACCTGTACTAGTGTATTCGCTACCGTATCCGCTTGTATGTTGGATAGGGCGACAGCCTCTGGGTACCTGGTAGCGTAGTCCACTACGGTAAGAATGTATCGCTTACCGGAGGGACTAGGGGTAGCCAGTGGTCCCACTAGGTCAATAGCAACCCGGCTGAAGGGTTCCTCTACAATGGGCATATTTACTAGCTGGGCTTTAGGGTGATCGCCTCGCCTTCCTACTCGTTGACACACATCGCAGGTGTTACAGTAAGTTCTAACGTCAGCGTGCACCCCTGGCCAAAAGAACGTGTGAGTAATGCGGTGTAGGGTACGGGTAACGGCTAGGTGGCCTGCTAAGGGGATGTCGTGGCCTATTTTGAGGATTTCTTGACGGTATTTGTGGGGCACTACCAGCTGTCGCCTACGCTGTCCCCTTTTCTCTGTCCAGCGGTATAGTTTCCCTTTTTCCCATAAGAATGTTTCGTTATCTGCCCCGCCCCCTCCGGTCTCTGCTCGTTCCCGGTACTTTTGTAAGGTCGGGTCAGTCTTAGACTCTGCCTCGAAAGCATCTGGGGTGTCCCAGGGTATGGGGCCTAACCTGTCAGGCAAGGTCGGGGTAGGTCTTACCTGTGTCTCCCGCACTGGTGAGAGCTCTCGCTCCGTCCGGGCTTGGGCCCGTGTAGTCACTGGGTCCGCCTCGTTGTTGCATACTGGAGCATAGGCAGAAGTCATGGGGCCCAAATCGTTGCCCAGTAGTACTTCGGCAGGTAAATTATCCATTAGGCCCACGTTCACAGCCCCCTTTCCCGCTCCCCAATCAAGATGCACTTTAGCTGTTGGAATTTTGTACACATCCCCCCCGCCACTCTAACGGCCACAGTCTGTCCGGATCGCTTGTGCTCTGGCACCAAATGACTCTGTACCAGCGTGATAGTAGCCCCTGTGTCTCGCAATCCCTCAGTAGATTGCCCCTCGAGCCATACCCTCTGCCGATGGTGCTGGCGGTTATCTGAGGCAGCATATACAGGGTCTGCCTCGTGAAGCGGCCCCACATATCCCTCCATAGGGGCCTCTTGGTTAACACAGAGGGCCCGGGCCGGACGATAGGACCCAGAGGGGTAATTGTAATTCCTGGGTGTCTGGTGCGTATTAAGGGGGCAGCTAGCCATGAAATGCCCTGGTTGCTTGCATCGGTGGCAAGTCGGTCTGGGACGCTCAGAGCTGTTATTCGGTGGTCCTGAGTGTCGGACAGGCCCTGTGGGCACCGGGGCTCGGAATTCAGCACGAGGGGGTGCACGGTAAACCTCTCTGGGTTCGACCCGTGCTGGAGCTCGGTAGTTCATGGGTTCATGAAGACGGGAGTCATAATGTTCATCGGCCAATTTGGCTGCTTCTTCTAAGGTAGAAGGCCGCCTGTCTCGCAGCCATTCCTTCCCTTGCTGTTCCATGCCATTATAAAAATGTTCTAAGAGAAACAATTGTAAAATTTCCTCCCCAGTCACCGCTTTACTTCCGCTCAGCCAGTGATTTGCCGCTCTCCGCATTCGGTGCGCCCATTCCATATGGGTATCGTTAGGCTTCTTTTCCGTGCCCCGAAACTGTCGGCGATACGTGTCCGGAGTTACAGCGTACCGTTGCAACAGTGTCTCCTTAACTAGCTCATACTGTGTCACTTCCTCAGCACCCAGAGTACGAAAGGCTTCCAGGGCTCGCCCGGATAGTTTCCCAGACAATATCGTGGGCCACTCTCTGTTGGGAATCTGGTGCAGGGCACATTGCCTTTCGAAGTCCGCCAAATATTCATCAATCCCTGTCTCGCTCTCTAGGAAGGGTCGAAATGCCGCATAGGGTATCTTGGGCCTCCCAGCATTTTCGACAGGGATGATTACCTGCGGGACTTCAGCATTGCGGTGTGCGTTCGCTAGGTTGAGTTCGTGGGCTCGAGTCTCTCGTATATCCTCGTCCGCCTCCGCCATCAACTGCTGTACCAATTCCATGGAGGGGTTCGGCCCGTATAATGAGAGCCTTTCCCGAACAATCCTGGTTTTTTCGTCACTAATCGTGGTCGGTGTTTCCGCCATTGTGAAGCTCTGATCCAGTTCGGTCAATTCTGCGATCAGCTCTCTCCTCGGCCGGTTGCTGGCGTACCCCCCTCTGCTTTCAAGTAAATCCTTTAGGGTTGTACGCTTCAATTTTTCGTAAGCGCTCTCCATCCGTTCTGTAACTCTCCTAGGAAATCCAGGAAAATCCCGCCGCTGCCGCCAAATGTTACGGTTACCCTTAGTCTCGCTGAGAGATGGACCGCTTAGTAGCCTGGATCCCTATTGCTAAAGAGGGGAGAAGCTGCTTTCCATAGTATTCTATATGAGTCTCGCAAATATAGAATAATCTCCCTTAGCTGCAGTACAGCTAGGATACCCTTCTGCCCACAAAAACGAGTCAACGCTGCGATTGAGGGTCAAACAAGAACTCAGGACTGGGATGCCCAGCCTGCTTTTTATTAAGGTTACATGCACACAGGGCACTCCCAGGGGGAGAGGGGGGGAAGCACAAAATCCCCCATCACACATTTAGATAGAGAGCACTGTCCTTTGACAGGCCACAATAGGATTACAGTACTTAAGATAACAAGTTTACAAGTTCATCTTATCAATTAGCAGTCTGGCTCCAGAGGTGATTAGACAATAGTTTCTAAAAGCTGAAAAAAAAGAGTTAACTCTTTATGAAATGATACTTGTTACGGTTTTCTTGGAGCCCTTCTTAGGCGCTGGCTTGCTGGTTCAGGCATTGCTGCTGGGAAATAAGCTCTTCACAACAAAATAACTAATGCTTCTGTAACAATCATCTTACAGTTCATATAGGAAGTGAACAGGAAAATGTGACTGGGCTTCCGTTTTTACTTTTAACATATCCTGCAAATTCCTAATAGCAATGAGTTAGTGTTAGCTTAGTCAGATACTATTCTTTTGTTATAGAACAACACTGAGCATTACACTATAAATCTTGCTTAATGGAGCGGAGCGGCCGCATCTGCAGCTGAGCTGCTTAAGCTCCTTCTGCTCTCTCTGAGACTGTGCAGTTGCCGGCCTACTGGGATGACGGCCCACCGGGATTTTTCCCGATATCCCGGTGGCCCAATCCGGCCCTGGGCATTTATGTGCACCCACCAATCAGCAACTAGCATCCAGTAGTGCATTGCTGCTCGTTTTACGTTACTATGTTATCTACATTCTTTCACCAATAGATGGCGCTATATTATTCTGAACAGAATATAATGGGACTTCATCATTTTTGTGATAGAACAGTTCTTTACTGATTTACTTCTTTTTATAAATTAACAATGTCTATTTTCTTACTTTACATATGTATTGTTTACACTCTATTGATGTAACAATGTGTAGTAATTTTAAAGGGACAATTACACAGCATTTATGTTGTGTTGCTAAAGAATAATATAGCTGTCTAAACATTTTTTTAATAAACTAGTTTGCTGCAATTATTTTTCAATAGCCAAACACCATCCAATATTTGCCTTATTTGGAGGAGCCAATCAAGGCTTGAGTCTGTAGACAACAGGGCTAGCCATGGTCATAATGTAAGTATCTTGTTCATTGTTATGCAGTTGTTATCTGTTAAAGCCAATTATGGAAATGTGTAGCAGGGTTAGCCTTGATGATTCTGCAGGGTGCATTTTAAGTTCTGAGAATCTGAAAATTCATGATTTCAGAGCAAAATTACATGACAATGGGACAAAATAAACAATGAAATTATATTGCAAAGTTGTTTTATTATGTGTTACATTAATATCTTATGATAAAATACCTGTTTACTGGTCCTTTTCAAGACATTTATATACTTTTTAACCAATAGATGGTGCTATGATGTAATTCTCGTTTGTACCAACCCTATTGCCTCTGTGTGAATTATTACATTGTTCCTGTGTTATTTTTTTATTGTATGTGGTGTTAGTAAAGTTGTCTTAAATACTGATGATCATCATAATGTTTCCAATATTTATTTGGTACTTGGAAATGCAACCCCTATATATATATATATGTAGCCCTCAGTTTACGCCGGGGTTAGGTTCCAGATGGAGTGGTTGTAAATTGAAACCCAGTTTATAATGTAAGTCAATGGGAAGTGAGGTAGATAGGTTCCAGGCCCTTCTCAAAATTGTCATAAGTAACACCCAATACATTATTTTAAAAGCTTTGAAATGAAGACTTTAAATGCTAGACAGCATTATAAACCTAATAAAATAATCACATAACACAGACTTCACTTGCATTTTTCTGCAAACAGTTCTTTCTATGCATTCCAATCTGGACTGAGTTATAGACAGGAAGATCTTGTTCCTTTGAAATCTGCTCAATAGCTCAGGTCTGGTTAAACTGATAAATTTCAGCTTGCTTGGCTTTGCTGCAACACAAGCGGACAGCTCCACCTACTGGCTATTTTAATAAATGCACTGCTTCTCAATGCTTTTCAATAGCAGTCACATGACTGGAAAAAAAGGTTGTTATTCTGAAACGGTGTAAATTGAACCGTTGTAAAACGAGAGCCACCTGTACACTGTATGTATGTATATATATTAATTCTTGTTTAATGTTTCTCCTATAACATGCAAACACTCCAAATGATCCCTATAATTCTATATGTGTCATTAAGAAGGGGAACTCTGTTTAAGGGGACATAATACCCATATGTTAAATTACTTGAAAGTGATGCAGCATAAATGTAAAGAACAAGAAAATGTATAATAATCTATGTAAAAAAAGGAAAAAGTTTTACTTTAATATTTCCTCAGTAACCACATCCCATTGTGAAGGGACTTTAAGCAGCCAATCAGGATGCTAGTCCCAGGACTTGAAATGGAGCATGCATCTGGCATGTGCAGGCACAGTCATATTATTTTCCACAACTGTGCAGTCTATCATAGCAGATAAGGATGTTATGCATGAGAAATTGGTTAGCTCGTTACCAGATTGACATATTGCCTAATGTTCACTAAGTTACTTACAGTGTTAAGTGGTTTTTCAAAACACATTCCAGCACCTGAGCAGGATATAGCCACTGGACTAATTAGGAAAGCCATACAAGTGTAGCCACCAATTACCTACCGTCATAATCAATTAGAGCATTACATTTTTGCATAAAAATGTATTGAATGTAAAAATTATTTGTACATCGGCGCTGCAATTGCTGTTTAAAAGGATACGAATACAAATTTAAAAAGTTCCCAATTTACTTCTGTAACATTAGGCAGGTAGTGTGTACATGTCTGGAGCGTTATATAGCAGCAGCTTGTGCAAATACTGCTGCCCTCTGGTGCATATGTTTAACATTGTTACAATCATTCTTGTAAAACTGCTGCATCCTGAGCCTACCTACCTGTTTTTCAACAAAACATACCAAGAAAACTAAATACATTTGATAATAGAAAATAAATTGGAGAGTTTTTTTTAAATTTTGCACTCTATCTAAATCATGAAAAATGCAGAGTTTCATGTGCCTTTAAAATACACGTGTCGTGTTGTGTACAAACTGCAAGCGCTACTCTTATCTTGGAGATAAGCTACTTGTTTCATGCACTCTGCTCTCACCCAATAGGGAGATGAATTAAATACAGTCTCCTCTTCTAGTTAGTAGCTGCCTGCTCCAGTCACTGTGTAATAACTGAACGTGCTGACACTCCACAGCACTCTAGTGTATATTTATGTCATACTAACAGGCACTAAATAGTACAGGTGACAGGGGCTTACCACACAGTTTTCAGTTGTTTACAAGAAATGTGCATGGGTGCATTTTCATTTTAAATAGAAGCATTTTTGCAATAAACTTCCATTAGCAAACACCCCTGCACTTTTAAAGACCTTATATCCACAAAGATCTGACCTATGCTGGCGCTGCAAAAAAGAGATAGGGAACATGGGACATATCTGGTGGAGTTGCAGCAAAATTACTCCCTTTTGGGAAGATGTAGTAATCCAAACTGAGAAGATATTGGGAACAAATATTCCATTGGACCCTTTATTGTGGCTCTTAAATAAACCTCCCAAAAAATTACCTGCAACATACTTAGCCTTATTCCAAATCATATCTAACAGTGCTAAAGTATTAATTGCACAACATTGGAAGCAAGAACAAATCCCCTCTATAGCTCTATGGGTAGACACTATACATAAGACCTTGCAACTGGAAGAATACCATTATATGAAAACAATGAAACAAGATTTCTTTCATGAGATGTTTTTTATTTGGGAAGAGTACATACATAGCAAGTATACTATATGATGTATGACATAGGATACAAATCTTGGATGAAAATGTCAGAACAAGTTATTTCATGCGGGTTTTGCACTATAGCGGATAATTATCAACTTTTTCTATCTATATTTCTTTTCTTCTTCTCTCTCTATATTAAAAAAAAAAAAGGAGGTTAAAGTAATCATTTATGGTCATGTCAACATTAATTGTTACAATATGCAATACCAACTATATGTATAATGTGATGTAACGTGTCCATGCACTGTAAATGTACCAATGTTATGTGTTACCTCAATAAAAATATATTTAAAAAAAAACTTCCATTAGCAAATATGTTGTAGTAAAAGTTATCATTGGTTTTCAACATTTGTTGTTAAGGCCCAGTGCATCAGTATTCACTACACCTTCTCAGTCAGCGGTGCCTTGTGTGACACAAACTAACTCTTTGTGGATGCAAGAAACACCACTCCCAGCTCTCTGAGCTTGAATACTGGCCCACAGGCCTTCACTGGATATGTGCATATGCTGCTTAAAAACAGTTACATTTATTAAATGCAATTTTGTTAATGGAAGTACAGGTAGCCCTCGATTTGCACAATAGCGCTTGTTCTAAATGATCATGTGACCACTATTGTTCCACAGCCTTCTTCACTGAGAACAAAAGATTTGCAGAAGAGTATTTGACACCTGCATTTATAGTACAGCACTGTTATACTGTGTACAGCACATGAGAGAAGTTTGCTATCAGTTTGCTTTCTTAAAGGGCCAGTACAATGAACTGTAAAATAAGGCATATAAAAGAGCAGTAACATATTGAAAATATTTTCCATTTTTTCCCATGCTGGCCTTTTTGACATTAAAGCTAGCAAGATGCGTTTGCCTTAAAAATGTCTATATGCAGCAAAGAAAAACTGACCGCTCACTGGATGTTAAACAGAGCTCCGCACTGCCTTATTGATGGATAGTAAAATGCCTCGCACGCATAAAAACAAAATGTATACTTACCTTTCCTAGCATGGAGAGTCCACCAATCCATTCTAATTACTAGTGAGAATTCAACTCTTGGCCACCAGGAGGAGGTAAAGAACACCCCAGCAAAAGCTTTAAGTACCCTCCCACTCCCCATAATTCCCAGTCATTCAGCCCAAGGGAATACGGAAAGAGAAGAGGAACACTAAGGGCATCGAGGTGCCTGAAGTTTTAGAAAAAAATAAATTAATAAGCCGTCTTGATTTTAAACAAGGGCGAGTCGTGGACTCTCCATGCCAGGAAAGAAAATAATTTATCAGGTAAGCATACATTTTGTTTTCTTTTCAATGGCATGGAGAGTCCACAAATTCATTCTAATTACTAGTGGGAACCAATACCCAACCTAGAGGACAAAGATTGGACCTCAATCAAAAGGAAAGAGTAGTTGATGTGGCCTTCTGGCCATTACGTTTGCAGCAAATAGCACAAAAAGGAAGAGGATTGACTAAAATCCTTAGTAGCCTGGAGATAGAATTATAGAGCATGACCTACATTCAGGTTGAGTAGCAGATGTTCTTTCTGAGAAGGATTAGGACAGAATGAAGGAAAAAAATTTGCTGATTGACATTGCGGTCCGAAACCACCTAAGGATGAAATCCCAATTTGGTACGAAGGATCAGCATGGAAAATAAAAAAAGGGTGTTCACACTGTAGAGCCAAAAGCTCTGAGACTCTACAGGCAGAGGAAATAGTTAGAAAAAACAAAACTTTCCAAGACAAACTTAATATCAACAGAATGCATCGGCACAAACAGAGCCTGCGGCAGAACCCAAAGAACAAGATTAAGGCTCCAAGGAGGAGCAACCGTTTAAACACAGACCTGATTCTGACCAGGGCCTGAACAGAGGACTGAACATTCGGTAAGTCGGCCAAACGCTTATGCAACAGAACATAAAGGACAGAAATATGAACCTTCAGGAAACTGACTGATAGACATGTGCGACGCTAAAAAAATTGTTTAGTTTTGTTTTTATTAGTTAAATAATTTATTTTTGGAAAATTAGTTTAGTTAAATCGTTTTTTCGGATCCATTCTTTATTCATATGCATTATTCTATTCTGAAGTTTATAATACAATAATGCATATGAATAAAGAATGGATCTGAAAGAACGAAAAGATCAGAAAAAACGATTTAATTTAACATAACTAATTTGCCGGCAATTTCCAAAAAAAAAAGATCTAAAACCGCCGCCACTAAATAAAGCTATTAACCCCTAAACCACCGTCCCCCCACATCGTCAACACTTCCTAGACCTATTAACCACTAAACCGCACCCCCCACACATCGCCAACACTAAATAAAGCTATTAACTCCTAAACTGCCTTTCCCCGACATTGCAGACACTAACTAAACACTAAATAAACCTATTAACCCCTAATCCGCTGTTCCCAAACATCGCTAACACTAACTACACCTATTAACCCCTATACAGCAGTTCACCGACATCGCCAAAATGAAATAAACCTATTAACTCCTAAAGCGCCATTCCCAAACATTGCCAACACTTACTAAACCTATTGACCCCTAAAACGCAGTTCCTAAACATCGCCGACACAAACTAAACCTATTAACTTCTAAAACGCTGTTTCCAAACATCGCCAACACTAACTAAACCTATTAACCCCTAAACCGCAGTTCCCCTGACATCGCCGACACTAACTAAACCTATTAACCCCTAAACCAACGCCCCCACATCACAACCGAAATTAAACTATATTAACCCCTAAACCTAACACCCCCTAACTTTAGTATAATTAAAATAAACCTAAATTAGTTACAATTATTAACTATTTGAAAATAAATACAAACTTACGTCTGAAATAAAAATAAAAACTAACCTAGCTACAATATAACTATTTACTAACTACCTAGTTAAAATAAATACAAACTTACCTGTGAAATAAAAATAAAACCTAAGCTTACTCTAATAAAACCTAACATTACAAAAATAACAAACACTAAAATTACAAAAAATAAAAAAAACTACCATTACAAAAAATAACAAACGAAATTATCCAAAATAATAAAACTTATTCCTATTCTAATACCCCGTTTAAAAAAAAAAAAAAACACCACAAAATAAAAAAAACCTGATCTATAATAGGGCCTTTTGTAGGGCATTGCCTAAAGTTAAAAAGCTCTTTTGCTAAAAAATTAAAACAAACACCCATTAACATTACAAACCCCCAAACCCACAAAAAAAAAACCTAACTAAAAAAAAAGCTAATCTACCCATTGCCCTGAGAAGGGCATTTGTATGGGCATTGCCCTTAAAAGGGCATTCAGCTCTTTTACTACCCTTAAAAAGCCCTAATCTAAAAAAAAATACCTAACACTAACCCCAAAATCAATACTCACAGTTGCTGAAGTCCGGGAAAAGAGCTTCATCCCAGCGGTGAAGCATCTTCATCCAGGCGGCTTCATCTTCATCCATCGCCGGACCAGGATCTTCTTCACCCCTGCGGAGGGATTTAAATCAACCAATAGGAAATAAAAGCTGCTTAAATCCTATTGGCTGTTCAAATCAGCCAATAGGATTTAAGCAGCTCTATTTCCTATTGGCTGATTTAAATTTTTCAGCCAATAGGAATGCAATGGTACCCCAATATAAAAGGGGTATCTTGCATATAATCCTCAGTGTGCGGCAGATCGCATGAAGAGGACCTCCACATCGGACCGATGGACTTCTGCCTCCGCGCATCGACTGCTCCGCCTCCGTTGTTTTTTTTTGGGGTGTTTTTTTTTTAGATTAGGGCTTTTAATGGGCCAAAAAAGACTTTAACTTTAGGGCAATGCCCTACAAAAGTCCCTTTTAAGGGCCCTTGGTAGTTTATTATAGATTCGGTTTTTTTTTAGTTTTTTGGGGGGGGTTTTAAACGGGGTATTAGAATAGGAATAATTTTTATTATTTTGGTTAATTTTGTTTGTTATTTTTGTAATAGTTTTTTTATTTTTTTTATTTGTAGGGTTTATTACTTTTTGTAACTGTAGTTTTAATTTTTTTTGTAATGTTAGTTTATTTATTTTTGTAATGTTAGGTTTTAGTGTAAGCTTAGGTTTTATTTTTATTTCAGAGGTAAGTTTGTATTTATTTTTTAAGAGGTACTTAGTTAATAATTGTAACTTTAATTTAGGTCTAATTTAATTATGTTAAAGTTAGGGGGTTTTAGGTTTAGGGGTTAATATAGTTTAATTTAGATTGTTGTTATGTGGGGGACGGTGGTTTAGGGGTTACTAGGTTTAGTTAGTGTTGGCGATGTGGGTGTACGGCGGTTTAGGGGTTAATAGGTTTAGTTTGTGTCGGCAATGTTTGGGAACTACGGTTTAGGGATTACTAGGTTTAGCTAGTTTGTGTCGGGGAACTGCGGTTTAGGGGTTAATAGGCTTAGTTAGTTTTGGCGATGTTTGGGAATGGCGGTATAGGGATTAATAGGTTTAGTTAGTGTCAGCGATGTTGGAGAACGGCGGTTTAGGGGTTAATAGGATTATTTAGTGATTTATTTATTGTCGGGGAACTGCGGTTTAGATTAGAACAATGAAAAAATCTGAATATGAATAAAGAATGGATCCAAAAATTCGGAAACTGATTTATTAATTTTAGGAATTTTTCGGGATTTTAGTTATGGTGCCGATTCAGAAATTCGGATGCATTCGAATATCCGAAATTCAGCTGAAATGAAACACACATCTCTACAGATAAACCCTTCTCCAGACCCTCTTGGAGAAAAGCTAGAATACAGAGAACTTTACTTTACGCCATGGAAAAACCCCACGGTTTGCACCAGAAATGTATGTGCGCCAAACCTTATGGTATATCTTGCAAGATACCGGCTTACGAGCCAGATCAAGGAGTCAATAGCACTTTTCAGAAAAACCTTTTCTAGACAAGACTAGGCATTCAAATTCCATGCAGTCAGCTTCAGAGAATTCAGATTTGGATGCAAAAAAAGGACCCTAAAGTAGAAAGTACTTCCTTAGCGGAAATTCCACGGGGGGAAAGGATGACATCTTCACCAGGTCCGCAAACCAAATACTGCAAGGCCAAGCTGGAGCAAATAGAATCACCTAAGCCTGCTCCTGTTTGATACAGGCTATCACCCGAGGAAGGAGGGCAAATGGAGGAAAAGGTAAATCAGACCAAAATCCCTAGGAACTGCTAGATCGTCCACAAGGATTATTTGCGGATCCCATGCTGTGGAGCTGTATCTGAAAGATTGGAGGATAGACAAGACATCCCCCACCTACCTTGGGGATATGATCGCCATTCCCATGGAGAAATGTCTACCTGCTCAGATACTCTGCTTCCCAGATGTCCACACCTGGTAAGAGATATCAGAAAAGAGGCCAATGTGAGACCCTGCCCACCGAAGAATTCAAAACGCCTCCTTTGTTGCCAAGGAACACCTAGTTACTCCCTGCAGGTAGCCATAAGCTACTGAAGAGATGTAGTCCAATTGGAATCTGATAAACCGGACTGAACTCAGAAGAGGCCACACTATCAGAGCATTGGGGATTGATTTCAATTCTAAATAATTAATAGAGAGGACAAACTCCCTAGGAGACCAGGTCCCCTCTAAAGGACCCCAAAGTGCTCCCCAGCTGAAGGGCTGGCATCTAAAATCACAATCTCTCAAAGTGGTTTAAAAAAAGCATGTACCTTGAGACAGATGGTCCTGCCAGTGCCATCAGGATAGTTAAAGTCTCACGACAGGTTGTCTAGGACTATCCTCGGAGAAAAGTCAGTGTGGCTCTGATCCATAGTCTGAGAATACATAATTGTATAGCTCTCAGAAGAAAAAAAGAAAAAAGAATATCCTCCGGTTAGCCGCATGAGAACCTATGCATTAAAAGAGCCCTAAAACCTTAGTAAAGATTTGGAAAGCTGTGGCCAGACCAAAAAGAAGGGCCTTCTAAGTCCTTAGTAGTCTCCATTTAGAAGGACGGAACCTTGTGAAAGTTGTTGAGGCATTTCAGATCCAAAATAGATCGAAATATTCCGTACATTGGGATAAATAATTGTCATGTTCTGTCTCAGGATATCTTGTGAGAGCCTCATTATCTGGAACAGTTGCTTTAAAGGAAGATTAGTAGAAGCCATATAGATTGAAACGATAACAGATTTATTAAAATAACAAAATACGTTGATTAAGCAAATATTTGCAGGGTATATTTAGATGTGCTACTCAGGTATGTTAAGTCCACATACGGCAGGAGTGGAAATAAACAAACAAAGGCCTAGATTTAGAGTTTTGTCGGTAAAGACCCGCGTAGCTAACGCAGCTTTTTTTCCTACCGCTGCTCCCAAACAACGCTGGTATTTAGAGTTGTCTGAAGGGATGCATTAGGCTCCAAAAAGGGTGCGTTGAGCCGAATATACCGCCACTTCAACCCTCAATACCAGCGTTGCTTACGGTAGCGGTAAGCTGGCAAAACGTGCTCGTGCACGATTTCCCCATAGGAAACAATGGGGCAGTTTGGAATGAAAAAAAACCTAACACCTGAAAAAAAGCAGCGTTAAGCTCCCAACGCAGCCCCATTGTTTCCTATGGGGAAACACTTTCTAAGTCTGCACCTAACACCCTAACATGAACCCCGAGTCTAAACACCCCTAACCTGACACATATTAACCCCTAATCAGCCAATCAGATTCAAGTTCAATCCGATTGGCTGATCCAATCAGCCAATCAGATTGAGCTCGCATTCTATTGGCTGTTCCGATCAGCCAATAGAATGAGAGCTCAATCTGATTGGCTGATTGGATCAGCCAATCGGATTGAACTTGAATCTGATTGGCTGATTCAATCAGCCAATCAGATTTTTCCTATCTTAATTCCGATTGGCTGATAGAATCTTGGATGACGAGGGATGCCATCTTGGATGACGTCATTTAAAGGAACCTTCATTCAGCGAGTAGGCGTCGGTTGAAGAGGATGGATCCGCGTCGGCTGGAAGAAGATGGCTCTGCTCCGGATAGATGAAGATAGAAGATGCCGCTTGGATGAAGATGTCTGCCGGTCCGGATGTCCTCTTCTGCCCGGATAGGATGAAGACTTCTGCCGATCTGGATGTCCTCTTCTGCCCCATCGGATGAAGACTTCGGCCCGGCTGGGTGAACACTACTCAAGGTAGGGAGATCTTCAGGGGGGTAGTGTTAAGTTTATTTAAGGGGGGTTTGGATAGAGTAGGGGTATGTGGGGGGTGGGTTTTAATGTTGGGGGGGGTTGTATTTTTTTTTACAGGCAAAAGAGCTGATTACTTTGGGGCATGCCCCGCAAAAAGCCCTTTTAAGGGCTGGTAAAAGAACTGGTTACTTTTTAATTTAGAATAGGGTAGGGACCTTTATTATTTTGGGGGGCTTTTTTATTTTATTAGGGGGCTTAGAGTAGGTGTAATTAGCCTAATATTCTTGTAATCTTTTTTATGTTTTGTAATTTAGTGTTTTGTTTTTCTTTGTAATTTAGTTTAGTTTATTTAATTGTATGTAATTGTAGGTAATTTATTTATTTAATTAATTTATTGATAGTGTAGTGTTAGGTTTAATTGTAACTTAGGTTAGGATTTATTTTACAGGTAATTTTGTAATTATTTTAACTAGGTAGCTATTAAATAGTAAATAACTATTTAATAGCTATTGTACCTAGTTAAAATAAATACAAAGTTACCTGTAAAATAAATATAAATCCTAAAATAGCTACAATTTAATTATTCGTTATATTGTAGCTATATTAGGGTTTATTTTACAGGTAAGTATTTAGTTTTAAATAGGAATACTTTAGTTAATAAGATTTAATTTATTTCATTAGATTAAAATTATATCTAACTTAGGGGGGTGTTAGGGTTAGACTTAGCTTTAGGGGTTAATACATTTATTATAGTAGCAGCGAGGTCCGGTTAGCAGATTAGGGGTTAAAACTTGAAGTTAGGTGGTGGCGATGTTAGGGAGGGCAGATTAGGGGTTAATACAATTTATTATAGTGTTTGTGAGGCGGGAGTGCGGCGGTTTAGGGGTTAATACATTTATTATAGTGGCGGCGAGGTCCGGTCGGCAGATTTGGGGTTAATAAGTGTAGTTAGGTAGCGGCGACGTTGGGGGGGAGGCAGATTAGGGGTTAATAAATATTATGTAGGTGTCAGTGATGTTAAGGGCAGTAGATTAGGAGTTCATAGGGATAATGTAGGTGGCGGCGGTGTGTGGTCGGCAGATTAGGGGTTAAAAATATTTATTATAGTGGCGGCGATGTGCGGGGACCTCGGTTTAGGGGTACATAGGTAGTTTATGGGTGTTAGTGTACTTTAGAGCACAGTAGTTAAGAGCTTTATAAACCGGTGTTAGCCCATAAAGCTTTTAGCTACTGACTTTTTTTGGCATTAGGAGTCTTGTCGGTAGAGGGTCTACCGCTCACTTCAGCCAAGACTCTAAATACCAGCGTTCGGAAGATCCCATTGAAAATATAGGATACGCAATTGGCGTAAGGGGATCTGCGGTATGGAAAAGTCGCGGCTTGAAAGTGAGCGTTAGACCCTTTCCTGCCTGACTCTAAATACCAGCGGGCGGCCAAAAGCAGAAAGTAAGCAGAGATGCAGATTCAAAAAGGAAAATCTTTCTCCTGGTAATAACTGAAATGCATGATTTGCACAAGGCAGGAACAACTTGTAAACAGGTAGCAAGTTTAAAAGGTAAAGTCTTCCTGCTAGTAATAACTGAAGTGCAGGATTTGCACAAGGCAGGGAACAAACTTGTAAACAGTTAACAGGTTTAAAGGTAAAGTCTTTCTCCTGGTAATAGCTGAAATGCAGGAATTTCACAAGGCAGGAAACAAACTTGTAAACAGGTTTAAAGGTAAAGTCTTTCTCCTGGTAATAGCTGAAGTGCAGGATTTGCACAAGGCAGGGAACAAACTTGTAAACAGGTAACAGGTTTAAAGGTAAAGTCTTTCTCCTAGTAATAACTGAAGTGCAGGAATTGCACAAGGCAGGAAACAAACTTGTAAACAGGTAACAGGTTTAAAGGTAAAGTCTTTCTCCTGGTAATACCTTGTAAACAGGTGCAAAGGTGAAGCCTTTCTCCAAATAAGTACAGAAGTACAGGAAACAGGTTCTGACTTGTGACAAAACAGATCCAATGTGAAGACAACATGCAGTCTAACAGCCAGCCTTAAATAGGGAGGATTTGCACAGGATTGGTTCTGAGAAAATCCAAAATTACACTTGTAATTACACAGGTGTAATTACAAGTAAGGCAAATCCTCATAACAGATTTAAAAGTTGCATGCTATTGCTAGAACTGACTGTGGCTCAACAAGCAAGCAAAACAGGAATAGTAACCACAGAGCCACAGGTTCAAATCCCTGCACAGCCCTTTCGAGCAGAATGCCTCCCAGACCTTTTCTTTTTAGTCTGGAGGCTTGGTTCACGACAGATGCCCCCTCCAAAGAGCGCACTCCGGGCGCTCAAAGCCTGTTCAAACATCACAAGGTGGGATTTACGAACAAGTGTTCCATTTGAAGCCCTAATACAATCAGATGGAATTGATTCTTCCCTTGGAACAGCTGCCTGAGATTGGGGACCCATAGAAGATTCCACTGTAGGCATAACAAGAGTTGAAAAACAAAGATCTGTTTGATTTGTTGGTTCATGCTTATGCTCAGCAGCTTGCAATGGACTGGCTGATGGGTAGAGTACCTCCGGGTAGGATATGACCTCTCCTTCAGAGTCAAGGAATTCATTATCTGTGTCATATATTTCCAATTCAACCATATCATCCAATTCTTTATCAGTCAATGAGTAGCTGGCTGAAGGAGGTGTGGATCTTTGGAATTGGCAGAGTGTGATATAGCTGGAAGGTTTGTCACTTTTATATCTGATGAGTGACTTTTGTTAGATGGATCTCCAGCCAGGGCAGAGACAAGGTAATGTGCAGGATTTCCAGGAGGTATTTTTGCAGAGTTCCCCGATGTGGTAGATGCAGAAACAGAAGCAGTGGCATGGGTAGTGGATGTGGTTGAAGTTGTACTGCCAACAACCATCTGTTTCAAATCAGGTACCATTTCTTGAAGTGTGTTAGAAATGGTTGCTTGTAGGATAGATGTATTCTCTGTAGGTGGGTCATCTCTAGGGGCATCTTTCAGTTTGCTAGTGGAAGTATAATTTGCTCCCTTAGCATCAGAGTCCATTTTAGACTTGGCTGTATCTCTACTTGATCCTCTAGGGGGTCTTACTGGACACCCTGTGATGTGGTGACCAGTTCCCCCACAATAGAAATAGAGGTTAAGTTGTCTTCACTGAGTCTTTTCCTCTTCTGTTAAGGGTTCTTTAAAATCTTTCCTTGTTTGGGAGGTAACTTCAGACAAGGTTTTGGTTGGGAGAGATAACATTTCCACCAGCTCCATGAAGTTAATCAGTATGTCCTTAATAAACTTTAACACTGAATCCAATACAGCAATAATCCCAGACGGCTCTCTTTTATGGTCTTCACATTCTGTCATGTTCTGTCTCAGGATATCTTGTGGGAGCCTCATTGTCTGGAACCATTGCTTTAAAGGAAGATTAGTAGAAGCCATATAGATTGAAATGATAACAGATTTATTAACATAACAAAATACTTTGATTAAGCAAATACTTGCAGGGTATATTTAGATGTGCTACTCAGGTATGTTAAGTACACATACGGCAGGAGTGGAAATAAACAAAGTAAGCAGAGATGCAGATTCAAAAAGGAAAGTCTTTCTCCTGGTAATAACTGAAATGCAGGATTTGCACAAGGCAGGAACAACTTGTAAACATGTAACAGGTTTAAAGGTAAGGTCTTTCTCCTGGTAATAGCTGAAGTGCAGGAATTGCACAAGGCAGGAAACAAACTTGTAAACAGGTAACAGGTTTAAAGGTAAAGTCTTTCTCCTGGTAATAGCTGAAGTGCAGGATTTGCACAAGGCAGGGAACAAATTTGTAAACAGGTTTAAAGGTAAAGTCTTTCTCCTGGTAATAGCTAAAGTGCAGGATTTGCACAAGGCAGGGAACAAATTTGTAAACAGGTTTAAAGGTAAAGTCTTTCTCCTGGTAATAGCCGAAGTGCAGGAATTGCACAAGGCAGGGAACAAACTTGTAAACAGGTAACAGGTTTAAAGGTAAAGTCTTTCTCCTGGTAATAGCTGAAGTGCAGGAATTGCACAAGGCAGGAAACAAACTTTTAAACAGGTAACAGGTTTAAAGGTAACGTCTTTCTCCTGGTAATACCTTGTAAACAGGTGCAAAGGTGAAGTCTTTCTCCAAATAAGTACAGGAAACAGGTTCTGACTTGTGACAAAACAGATCCAATGTGAAGACAACATGCAGTCTAACAGCCAGCCTTAAATAGGGAGGATTTGCACAGGATTGGTTCTGAGAAAATCCAAAATTGAGAACACCTGTGTGTTGCACAGGTGTAATTACAAGTAAGGCAAATCCTCATAACAGATTTAAAAGTTGCATACTATTGCTAGAACTGACTGTGGCTCAACAACCAAGCAAAAGAGGAATAGTAACCACAGAGCCAAAGGTTCAAATCCCTGCACAGCCCTTTCGAGCGGAATGCCTCCCAGACCTTTTCTTTTTTTTCTTTTTAATCTGGAGGCTTGGTTCATGACAATAATATATATGCAAGATGATGAACCCACCAAGACTACTTGCTGACACAATTCACAGAAGAAAATTGCAAGCTACTGAATACAAAATAAGATTTGAAATAGACCAAGATGCAATAGATAGTCCTATTCATAAAACCTTCTCGTATGGGGAATATCATAGAATCCTATCTAAAAAAGATAAGAAGAAAATAGCCCATTAGAGTCTTAAAGGGACAGTCTACACCAGAATTTTTATTGTTTTAAAAGATAGATAATCCCTTTATTACCCATTCCCCAGTTTTGCATAACCAACACAGTTATAATAATATACTTTTAACCTCTGTGATTATCTTGTATCTAAGCCTCTGCAAACTGCCCCTTTATTTCAGTTCTTTTGACATACTTGCAGTCTAGCCAATCAGTGCCTGCTCCCAGGTAACTTCACGTGCACAAGCACAGTGTTATCTATAGGAATACGTGAACTAACACCCTCTATTGGTGAAAAACTGTTAAAATGCATTCTGAAAAGAGGTGGACTTCAAGGTCTAAGAAATTAGCATATGAACCTCCTAGGTTAAGCTTTCAACTAAGAATACCAGGAGAACAAAGCAAAATTGGTGATAAAAGTAAATTGGAAAATTGTTTAAAATTACATGCTCTATCTGAATCATGAGAGTTTATTTTGGCCTAGACTGTCCCTTTAAGATCACTAATAAAAAAATATGACCTAGGACCATACAAGATGTCACGACATGAGAGAAAAATCTCTTCAACAAGAGAAAGATTAAATTATCATTTTAGAGCCCAAAGATCATCCCAAGAAAAAAAAAAAAAAAAAAAATATATATATATATATATATATATATATACATACATATAACAGACATATCAGAATCACTTCAATATGAAAGAGATTAAAAAATGGTGTCCATATTAGACATGTGCGTTTCATTTCTCCCGAATTTGTTTTTCGGACGAATTTTGCCAAATTCGGAGATTCGGATGCATCCGAATCAGCACATACCGAAAAATTCCAAAAATAAATGAATTAGTTTCCGAATTTTCGGATCCATTATTCATATTTGGAACTTTTCTTTGTTCCTAATGTAAATCGCACATCGCTGACACTAACTCTAAGTCTAAATAATTAAATAAATCTATTAACCTCTAAACCGCCGTTCCCCAACATCGCTGACACTAACTAAACCTATTAAATCACCAACATTAACTAAATCTATTAACCCCTACACCGCACTTCCCCAACATCGCCTACACTAACTAAATCACTAAATAAAGCTATTAACCCCTAAACTGCTGTTCCCCGACATCGCCAACCTTAACTAAACCTATTAACCCCTAAACCGCGGTTCCGAAACATCGCCGACATGAACTAAACCTATTAACCCCTAAACTGCAGTTCCCCGACATCGTCGACACTACCTAAACCTATTAACCCCTAAACCGCAGCTCCCCAACATCGCCAACACTAACTAAAGCTATTAACCCCTAAACTGCCGACACTAACTAAACCTATTAACCCCTAAACCGCCGTTACCAAACATTGCCGACACTAACTAAACCTATTAACCCCTAAACCGTTGTTCCCAAACATCCCCAAAACTAATTAAACCTATTAACCCCTAAACCACCGGCCCCCACATCGCAACAACCTAAATTAAACTATATTAACCCCTAAACCTAACCGTAACCCTAATACCCCCTAACTTTAACATAATTAAAATAGAGCTAAATTAAAGTTACAATTATTAACTAAATAATATTTAAAACTAAATACAAACTTACCTGTGAAATAAAACAAACCAAAGCTAAGGTAAGTTTGTATTTAGGTAAGTTTGTATTTATTTTAACTAGGTAGACTAGTTAGTAAATAGTTACTATTTACTAACTACAGTACCTAGTTGAAATAAATACAAACTTACCTGTGAAATAAAAGTAAAACCTAAGCTGCCTTACACTAAAACCTAACATTACAAAAAATAAAAAACACTAAAATTACAAAAAATAAAAAAAAAATACTATTACAAAAAATAACAAACAAAATTACCCAAAACAATAAAAATTATTCCTATTCTAATACCCTGTTTTAAAAAAACAAAAAACACCCCAAAATAAAAAAAAACTAATCTATAATGAACTACCAAGGGCCCTTAAAAGGGCCTTTTGTGGGCCCTTAAAAGGGCCTTTTGTAGGGCATTGCCCTAAAGTTAACAGCTCTTTTTCTAAAAAAAAGAAAATCAAACACCCCCTAACATTACAAACTCCAACACCACAAACCCACAAAATAAAAATAAAGTTGTCAAACCTAATCTACCCATTGCCCTGAAAAGGGCATTTGTATGGGCATTGCCCTTAAAAGAGCATTCAGCTCTTTTACTGCCCATTAAAAATAGAAAATGGCTATTCTAAAAAAAAAAACACCTCAAAAAGAAAAAAAAAATACACAAAATAACAAACGAATAATTCAAAATAATAAAAAATATTCCTCATCTAAACCGTTTAAAAAAAAAACCCACCAAAATAAAAACCCTAATCTATAATAAACTACCAATAGCCCTTAAAAGGACCTTGTCCTAAAGTTAACAGCTCTTTTACTACAAAATAAAAACAAACCCCCACCTACCCCAAACCCACAAAATAAAAAAAACTAACTTAAAAAACCTAATCTACCCATTGCCCTGAAAAGGGCATTTGTATGGCCATTGCCCTTAAAAGGGCATTCAGCTCTTCTAAGATTGCCCATTAGCCCTAATCTAAAAAAAAAAAACACCCCCAAAAAACCTTAAAAAACCTAACACTAACACCTTTTTAGGTACTCACAGTTGCTAAAGTCCAGCTTGAACGATCTTCATCCCAGCGGCTCCATCTTCATCCGTCGAGGGACGGGCATCTTCTTCATCCCTGCGGAGGCGGAGGTCTAGGTGGAGGTCAATCTTCACCCAGGCGGCTCCATCTTCATCCATCGAGGGACAGTCATCTTCTTTATCCCTGCGGTGGCATAGGTCCAGGCGGAGGTCCATCTATCCGACGTGGAGGTCCTCTTCATGCGATTGTCTGCCGCACACTGAGGATTCAAATGCAAGGTACCCCTTTTATACTGGGGGTACCATTGCATTTCTATTGGCTGAAAAATTTAAATCAGCCAATAGGAATTAGAGCTGCTTAAATCCTATTGGCTGTTCAAATCAGCCAATAGGATTTAAGCAACTCTCATTCCTATTGGCTGATTCAAATTAGGGATTCAAACTTCAGGGCAAGGGGTAGATTAGGTTTAACAACTTTATTTTTAGTTTGAGGGGTTGGGGCTTGTATACAGTTACGGGGTGTTTGATTTTCTTTTTTAGCAAAAGAGCTGTTAACTTTAGGGCAATGCCCTACAATCTAATTTTATAGATTAGGGTTTTTGTTTTTATTGGGGGGTGTTTTTTAGACTTGTGTGCGGCAGTAAAATTTGTTTCCGATCGATTCGGATGTTTTCAAATTTCGTTTTTGGATTGATTCAAATTCGGATACATTCTAATGCATTCGTTTAGGATTCATTCAGATTAGAATAAATTTGGATGCATTCGGTTCGGATTCGATTCGTAAATTTGGAAGTTCGGTATGTGTTAGGTGGGATGTGCTGTGTATTAGACTAGTATTATGTACTGTAATATTAGGTGTAACCCATAGCAGAGTGATATAATCTAATATACTGTAAAATATTAGTGTAATTGTGATTAGTCCATGGCCATCCGAATGTAACAAATAAATCAAAACTAATTCGGATTTATTTGTTAGTTTCGGTGCTACGGTAATTCGGAAATTCAAATCAATCCGAAGCTCCGAATTTGACAAATTTGTCCGAATTTCGATTTGGAACGAAACGAAATGCACGTCTAGTGTTTTTTTTTTTTTTTTTTTTTTTTAAACAGGGTATTAGAATATGAATAATTTTATTGTTTTGGATATTTTTTTTATTTTTGTAATGTTAGGTTTTAGTGTAAGGCAGCTTAGGTTTTACTTTTATTTCACAGGTAAGTTTGTATTTATTTTAACTAGGTTACTATTTACTAACTAGTCTACCTAGCAGGGGCGCATTATGACCTAGGCCAACAAGGCCGGTGCCTAGGGAGGCAGATATTGGAGGAGCAGCACATCTGCCCTATCCTCTCTCTAAAAGCCAGCACACAGTACAGTGAGCGATAAAGTGCAGGCTTTTAGAGAGAAGACAAGGCACATGCGCTGCTTAAGGTTGCTTTTCACAGGCAGTGCTCCTTTAAACCGTTGCTTCATTTAGAGCCGTCTGTATTTTTGCAGTGGAAGCATTCTTGGTGAGAAACATGCCCGGTGATATGCTTACAAGGTGAGACTGGAGAAGACCTTGTGCCAATATGCTGCCTCCCCTTGTCAGCTGTGGTGGGTCTGCGAGCGCAGTGCTTATTGCAGGGCTTTGTAACCAACAGACTGGATGCGTCTGTGCACTGCTTAGATCAGTTGTGATGTCTAATCGTAAACTCTCAGCGCTAATGCATGTTAGTTACTAATAGCTTGCTGTCTCTGCATTCATGTAATGTCTAATAATAAACTCTCAGTGCTAATGTATGTTAGTTACTAATAGCTAGCTGTCTCTGCATTCATGTGATGTCTAATAATAAACTATCAGTGCTAATGTATGTTAGCTACTAATAGCTATCTGTCTCTGCATTCATGTGATGTCTAATAATAAACTCACAGCGCTAATGTATGTTAGCTACTAATAGCTAGGTGTCTCTGCATTCATGTGGTGTCTAATAATAAACTCTCAGTGCTAATGTATGTTAGCTACTAATAGCTAGCTGTCTCTGCATTCAGGAACCCACAGAGTAAATAGTAAACGGACATTTAAAAAGTTTCATTACTTGAATAATGGTAATTACTGTATGTTGTATGTGAAGGGCAGTGATAGTTTTCAAAGTGTATTGTTCTTTCCCTCCCTTCCTCTCTCCATTTCCATTTCTCCATCCCTCAACTCCTTTCCTCCTTCAACTCCCTCCCTTCATTCATTCATTCCCTCCCTCCCTTCTTTCTCTCAACTCCCTCCCTTGCTCCCTTCTTTCACTCCTTTCTTTCCCTCCCTTCTTTCACTCCTTTCTTTCTTTCATGTAATTGCCAAGAGTCCATGAGCTAGTGACGTATGGGATATACAATCCTACCAGGAGGGGCAAAGTTTCCCAAACCTCAAAATGCCTATTAATACACCCCTCACCACACCCACAATTCAGTTTTACAAACTTTGCCTCCTATGGAGGTGGTGAAGTAAGTTTGTGCTAAGATTTCTACGTTGACATGCGCTTCTCAGCATTTTGAAGCCCGATTCCTCTCAGAGTACAGCGAATCTCATAGGGACGTGGAGAGTATCACCTATTGAATGCAATGATTTCCCTAACGGGGGTCTTTTTCATAGGTTCTCTGTTATCAGTCGTAGAGATTCATCTCCTACCTCCCTTTTCAGATCGACGATATACTCTCATATACCTTTACCTCTACTGATAACTGTTTCAGTACTGGTTTGGCTATCTACTATATGTGGATGGGTGTCTGTTGGTAAAGTATGTTTTTATTTCTTAAGACACCTCAGCTATGGTTTGGCACTTTATGCATTTATATAAAGTTCTAAATATATGTATTGTACTTATATTTACCATGAGTCAGGTTCATGTATTTCCTTATTTGGGGAAAGTTAATATTAAGAAATATTTTTCTTACCTGGGGTTTAGTCTTTTTTTCAATTGACTACTTGTTTCAAATTACGGGCTGTCTTAGGCTTGCGGGTGTGCCAAATGCTACACTTTATTGCATCATTCTTGGAACAATAATTTTTTGGCGCGAAAGGCACGCCCATTGACGCAAGTTCGTCATTTCCGGCATCGTAATTGACGCAGAGGTTTCACACAGGGTTGTGTCGTTAGTGACGCGAGTGTGTCATTTCCGGACATGGTTGGAGCTAAAAAAAAATTCAGTTACGTTTTGCGTCATACTTGGCACCAAACTTTTTTCATTATTTATTGCCCCATTGCTTTTGACTCTTGCCTTTTTCTATGTCAGAGGGCTATGTTATTTGCATTTCTTTCATGTAATTAACAAGAGTCCATGAGCTAGTGACGTATGGGATATACATTCCTACCAGGAGGGGCAAAGTTTCCCAAACCTTAAAATGCCTATAAATACACCCCTCACCACACCCACAAATCAGTTTTACAAACTTTGCCTCCAAGGGAGGTGGTGAAGTAAGTTTGTGCTAGATTCTACGTTGATATGCGCTCCGCAGCAAGTTGGAGCCCGGTTTTCCTCTCAGCGTGCAGTGAATGTCAGAGGGATGTGAAGAGAGTATTGCCTATTTGAATGCAGTGATCTCCTTCTACGGGGTCTATTTCATAGGTTCTCTGTTATCGGTCGTAGAGATTCATCTCTTACCTCCCTTTTCAGATCGACGATATACTCTTATATATATACCATTACCTCTACTGATTCTCGTTTCAGTACTGGTTTGGCTTTCTACTACATGTAGATGAGTGTCCTGGGGTAAGTAAATCTTATTTTCTGTGACACTCTAAGCTATGGTTGGGCACTTTATTTATAAAGTTCTAAATATATGTATTCAAACATTTATTTGCCTTGACTCAGAATGTTCAACTTTCCTTATTTCCAGACAGTCAGTTTCATATTTGGGATTATGCATTGAATTATCATATTTTTTCTTACCTCAAAAATTTGACTTTTTTCCCTGTGGGCTGTTAGGCTCGCGGGGGCTGAAAATGCTTCATTTTATTGCGTCATTCTTGGCGCGGACTTTTTTGGCGCAAAAATTCTTTTCCGTTTCCGGCGTCATACGTGTCGCCGGAAGTTGCGTCATTTTTTGACGTTATTTTGCGTCAAAAATGTCGGCGTTCCGGATGTGGCGTCATTTTTGGCGCCAAAAGCATTTAGGCGCCAAATAATGTGGGCGTCTTTTTTGGCGCTAAAAAATATGGGCGTCATTTTTGTCTCCACATTATTTAAGTCTCATTATTTATTGCTTCTGGTTGCTAGAAGCTTGTTCACTGGCATTTTTTTCCCATTCCTGAAACTGTCATTTAAGGAATTTGATCAATTTTGCTTTATATGTTGTTTTTTTCTTTTACATATTGCAAGATGTTCCACGTTGCAACTGAGTCAGAAGTTACTACAGGAAAATCACTGCACAGTGCTGGAGCTACCAAGCTAAGTCTGCTATAAACTTTTGGTATCTGTTTCTCCAGCTGTTATTTGTATTGCATGTCATGTCAAACTTATTAATGCAGATAAAATTTCCTTTAGTACTGTTACATTACCTGTTGCTGTCCGTCAACATCTAATTTTCAGAGTGTTCCTGATAACATAAGAGATTTTATTTTTTAAATCCATTAAGAAGGCTATGTCTGTTATTTCTCCTTCTAGTATACATAAAAGTCTTTTAAAACTTCTCTTTTTTTCAGATGAATTTTTAAATGAACATCATCATTCTGATAATGGTTCTTCTGGTTCAGAGGTTTCTGTCTCAGAGGTTGATGCTGATAAATCTTTGTATTTGTTCAAGATGGAATTTATTCGTTCTTTACTTAAAGAAGTGTTATTTGCATTAGAAATAGAGGATTCTGGTCCTCTTGATACTAAATGTAAACGTTTAAATAAGGTTTTTAGATCTCCTGTAGTTATTCCAGAAGTGTTTTATCTCCCTGATGCTATTTCTGAAGTAATTTCCAGGGAATGGAATAATTTGGGTAATTTATTTACTCCTTCTAGACGTTTAAGCAAATTATATCCTGTGCCATCTGACAGATTAGAGTTTGTTGGGACAAAAATCCCTAAGGTTATGGGGCTGTCTCTACTCCTGCTAATGTACTACTATTCCTATGGCAGATAGTACTTCATTTAAGGATCCTTTAGATAGGAAAATTGAATCCTTTCTAAGAAAAGCTTACTTATGTTCAGGTAATCTTCTTAGACCTGCTATATTTTTAGCGGATGTTGCTGCAGCTTCAACTTTTTTGGTTAGAAGCTTTAGCGCAACAAGTAACAGATCATAATTTTATAGCATTATTATTATTCTATAACATGCTAATAATTTTATTGGTGATACCATCTTTTGATATCATTAGAGTTGATGTCAGGTATATGTCTCTAGCTATTTTAGCTAGAAAAGCTTTATGGATTAAACTTGGAATGCTGACATGTCTTCTAAGTCAACTTTGCTTTCCCTTTCTTTCCAGGGTAAATAATCATTTCGTTCCTTTCCTCACAACAAGGAACAAAAGCCTGATCCTTCATCCTCAGGAGCGGTATCAGTTTGGAAACTATTTCCAGTTTGGAATATATCCAAGCCTTATAGAATCCTATAGCCAGCTCCTAAGTACCTATGAAGGTGCGGCCCTTATTCCAGCTCAGCTGGTATGGGGCAGATTACGTTTTCTTCAAAGAAATTTGGATCAATTCCGTTCTTAATCTCTGGTTTCAGAAACATTGTTTCAGAAAGGTACAGAATTGGCTTCAAGTTAAGGCCTCCTGCTAAGAGATTCTTTTCTTTCCCGTGTCCCAATTGACACAGCAAGGCTCAGTATTTCTGAAATGTGTTTCAGATCTAGAGTTGGCTGGAGTATTTATGCCAGTTCCAGTTCTGGAACAGGGGCTGGGGTTTTATTTTATCTCTTCATTGTACCAAAGAAGGTCAATTCCTTCAGACCAGTTCTGGATCTATCATTATTGAATCGTTATGTTAGGATACCAACATTCAAGATGGTTTCTGTAGGACTATCCTGCCTTTTGTTTAGCAAGGGCATTATATGTCTACAATAGATTTACAGGATGTGTATCTGCATATTCCGATTCATCCAGATCATTTTTAGTGTCTGAGATTCTCTTTTTAGACAAGCATTACCAGTTTTGTGGCTCTACTGTTTGGCCTAGCCTCAGTTCCAAGAATTTTTTTCAAAGGTTCTCGGTGCCCTTCTTTCTGTAATCAGAGAATAGGGTTTTGGTATTTCCTTATTTGGACGATATCTTGGTACTTGCTCAGTCTTCTCATTTTCGAAGAATCTCATACGAATCGACTTGTGTTGTTTCTTCAAGTTCATGGTTGGAGGATCAATTTACCAATCAGTTTATTGATTCCTCAGACAAGGGTAACCTTTTTAGGTTTCTAGATAAATTCAGTGTCTATGACTCTGTCCTTGTCAGACAAGAGAAGTTTAACATTGATATCAGCTTGTCAAAACCTTCAGTCACAATCATTCCCTTTGGTAGCCTTATGCATGGAAATGTTGGATCTTAGGACTGCCGCATCAGATGCGATCTCCTTTGCTCGTTTTCACATGCAACCTCTTCAGCTCTGTATGCTGAACCAATGGTGCAGGGATTACTCAAAGATATCTCAATTAATATCTTTAAACCGATTTTACGACACTCTCTGACATGGTGGACAGATCACCATCGTTTAGTTCAGGGGGCTTCTTTGTTCTTCCGACCTGGACTATAATCTCAACAGATACGAGTCTTACAGGTTGGGGAGCTGTGTGGGGGTATCTGACGGCACAAGGGGTTTGGGAATCTCAGGAGGTGAGATTTCCGATCAATATTTTGGAACCCCGTGCAATTTTCAGAGCTCTTCAGTCTTGGCCTCTTCTGAAGAGAGAGTTGTTCATTGTTTTCAGATAAGACATTGTCACAACTGTGGCATACATCAATCATCAAGGAGGGACTCACAGTCCTCTGGCTATGAAAGAAGTATCTCGAATTTTGGTTTGGGCGGAATCCAGCTCCTGTCTAATCTCTGCGGTTTATATCCCAGGTATGGACAATTGGAAAGCGGATTATCTCAGTCGCCAAACGTTGCATCCGGGCGAATGGTCTCTTCACCCAGAGGTATTTCTTCAGATTGTTCAAATGTAGGAACTTCCAGAAATAGTTCTGATGGCTTCTCATCTAAACAAGAAACTTCCCAGGTATCTGTCCAGATCCCGGGATCCTCAGGCGGAGGCAGTGGATGCATTTTCACTTCCTTGGAAGTATCATCCTGCCTATATCTTTCCGCCTCTAGTTCTTCTTCCAAGAGTAATCTCCAAGATTCTGAAGGAATGCTCGTTTGTTCTGCTGGTAGCTCCGGCATGGCCTCACAGGTTTTGGTATGCGGATCTTGTCCGGATGGCCTCTTGCCAACCGTGGACTCTTCCGTTAAGACCAGACCTTTTGTCTCAAGGTCCTTTTTTCCATCAGGATCTGAAATCCTTAAATTTAAAGGTATGGAGATTGAACGCTTGATTCTTGGTCAAAGAGGTTTCTCTGACTCTGTGATTAATACTATGTTACAGGCTCGTACATCTGTATCCAGAGAGATATATTATAGAGTCTGGAAGACTTATATTTCTTGGTGTCTTTCTCATCATTTTTCTTGGCATTCTTTTAGAATACCGAGAATATTACAATTTCTTCAGGATGGTTTAGATAAGGGTTTGTCCGCAAGTTCCTTGAAAGGTCAAATCTCTGCTCTTTCTGTTCTTTTTCACAGAAAGATTGCTATTCTTCCTGATATTCATTGTTTTGTACAAGCTTTGGTTTGTATAAAGCCTGTCATTAAGTCAATTTCTCCTCCTTGGAGTTTGAATTTGGTTCTGGGGGCTCTTCAAGCTCCTCCATTTGAACCTATGCATTCATTGGATATTAATTACTTTCTTGGAAAGTTTTGTTCCTTTTGGCCATCTCTTCTGCCAGAAGAGTTTCTGAATTATCTGCTCTTTCTTATGAGTCTCCTTTTCTGATTCTTCATCAGGATAAGGCGGTGTTGCGAACTTCTTTTGAATTTTTACCTAAAGTTGTGAATTCCAACAACATTAGTAGAGAAATTGTGGTTCCTTCATTATGTCCTAATCCTAAGAATTCTAAGGAGAAATCGTTGCATTCTTTGGATGTTGTTAGAGCTTTGAAATATTATGTTGAAGCTACGAAATCTTTCTGTAAGACTTCTAGTCTATTTGTTATCTTTTCCGGTTCTAGGAAAGGCCAGAAAGCTTCTGCCATTTCTTTGGCATCTTGGTTGAAATCTTTAATTCATCTTGCCTATGTTGAGTCGGGTAAAATTCCGCCTCAGAGAATTACAGCTCATTCTACTAGGTCAGTATCTACTTCCTGGGCGTTTAGGAATGAAGCTTCGGTTGACCAGATCTGCAAAGCAGCAACTTGGTCCTCTTTGCATACTTTTACTAAATTCTACCATTTTGATGTATTTTCTTCTTCTGAAGCAGTTTTTGGTAGAAAAGTACTTCAGGCAGCGGTTTCAGTTTGAATCTTCTGCTTATGTTTTTTGTTAAACTTTATTTTGGGTGTGGATTATTTTCAGCAGGAATTGGCTGTCTTTATTTTATCCCTCCCTCTCTAGTGACTCTTGTGTGGAAAGATCCACATCTTGGGTAGTCATTATCCCATACGTCACTAGCTCATGGACTCTTGTTAATTACATGAAAGAAAACATAATTTATGTAAGAACTTACCTGATAAATTCATTTCTTTCATATTAACAAGAGTCCATGAGGCCCACCCTTTTTTGGGGTGGTTATGATTTTTTTGTATAAAGCACAATTATTCCAATTCCTTATTTTATATGCTTCGCACTTTTTTTCTTGTCACCCCACTTCTTGGCTATTCGTTAAACTGATTTGTGGGTGTGGTGAGGGGTGTATTTATAGGCATTTTAAGGTTTGGGAAACTTTGCCCCTCCTGGTAGGAATGTATATCCCATACGTCACTAGCTCATGGACTCTTGTTAATATGAAAGAAATGAATTTATCAGGTAAGTTCTTACATAAATTATGTTTTTTCTTCCAATTCCTGAAACTGTCATATAAGGAAATTGATAATTTTGCTTTATATGTTGTTTTTTCTTTTAATTTTGCAAGATGTCTCAATCTGATCCTGCCTCAGAAGTATCTGCTGGAACTTTGCTGCCTGACATCATTTCTACAAAAGCTAAGTGCATTTGTTGTAAAATTGTGGGGATTATATCTCCTAATGTCATTTGTATTAGTTGTCATGATAAACTTTTACATGCAGATAGTGTGTCCATCAGTAATAGTACATTGCTGGTTGCAGTTCCTTCAACTTCTAATGTACATGATATACCTATGAATTTTAAAGAATTTGTTACTGATTTTATTTAGAAGGCTTTGTCTGCATTTCCACCTTCTAATAAGCGTAAGAGATCTTTTAAAACTTCTCATAAAGTTGATGAAATTTCAAATGACCGACAACATAATGAATTATCCACCTCTGATGAGGATCTATCTGATTCAGAAGATCCTTCCTCAGAGATTGACACTGACAAATCTACTTATTTATTTAAAATGGAGTATATGCGTTCTTTGTTAAAAGAAGCGTTAATTACTTTGGATATTTAGGAAGCTAGTCCTCTTGATATTAAAACCAGTAAACGTTTAAATTCTGTTTTTAAACCTCCTGTGGTTACTCCAGAGGTTTTTCTAATTCCTGATGCTATTTCTGATATGATTTCTAAGGAATGGAATAAGCTGGGTACTCCTTTTAATCCTTCTGCAAGGTTTAAAAAATTGTATCCTTTACCAGCAATTTCAATAGAGTTTTGGGAAAAGATCCCCAAAGTTGATGAGGCTATTTCTACTCTTGCTAAACGAACCACTATTCCTATGGAAGAGAGTACTTCCTTTAAATATCCTTTAGATAGGAAGCTTGAATCTTATCTAAGGAAAGCCTATTTATATTCAGGTCATCTTCTTAGGCCTGCAATTTCTTTGGCTGATGTTGCAGCTGCTTCAACTTTCTGTTTGGAGAATTTAGTGCAACAAGAATTGGATTCTGTCTTATATAGCATTGTTCGTTTACTGCAACATGCTAATCATTTTATTTGTGATGCTATTTTTGATATTATCAAAATTGATGTTAGATCCATGTCTTTAGCTATTTTAGCTAGAAGAGCTTTGTGGCTTAAATCTTGGAATGCTGATATGACATCTAAGTCTAGATTACTATCTCTTTCTTTCCAAGGTAATAATTTATTTGGTTCTCAGTTGGATTCTATTATTTCAACTGTTTTCATTCCTTTCGTCAAAATAAGGAACAAAAACCTTAATCCTTCCCCCAAGGAATCTGTTTCCAATTGGAAGCCTTCCTCAAATTGGAATAAATCCAAGCCTTTTAAGAAACCAAAGTCAGCCCCTAAGTCCGCATGAAGGTGCGGCCCTCATTCCAGCTCAGCTGGTAGGGGGCAGATTAAGGTTTTTCAAGGATGTTTGGGCAAATTCTGTCCAAAATCAATGGATTCAGAGCATTGTCTCTCAGGGGTACCGAATAGGATTCAGAGTAAGACCTCCTGTGAGAAGATTTTTTCTCTCACGCATCCCAGTGAATCCAGTAAAAGCCCAGGCTTTCCTGAAGTGTGTTTCAGACCTGGAGGTTTCAGGGGTAATCATGCTGGTTCCTTTTCAGGAACAAGGTCTGGGGTTTTATTCAAATCTATTCATTGTCCCAAAGAAAGAAAATTCATTCAGACCAGTTCTGGATCTGAAAATTTTGAATTGTTATGTAGAGTACCAACTTTCAAGATGGTGACTATAAGGACTATTCTACCTTTTGTTCAGCAAGGACATTATATGTCTACAATAGACTTGCAGGATGCATACCTTCATATTCCGATTCATCCAGAACATTATCAGTTCCTGAGATTCTCTTTTCTAGACAAACATTACCAATTTGTTGCTCTTCCATTTGGCCTAGCAACAGCTCCAAGAATCTTTTCAAAGGTTCTAGGTGCCCTACTCTCTGTAATCAGAGAACAGGGTATTGCAGTGTTTCCTTATTTGGACAATATCTTGGTGCTAACTCAGTCTTTATGTTCTGCAGAATCTCACACGAATCAACTAGTGTTGTTTCTTCGAAAACATGGCTGGAGGATCAATTTACCAAAAAGTTTTTTGATTCCTCAGACAAGGGTCACCTTTTTAGGTTTCCAGATAGATTCAGTGTCAATGACTCTGTCTCTAACAGACAAGAGACGTTTGAAATTGGTTGCAGCATGTCGGCACCTTCAGTCTCAGTCATTCCCTTCAGTGGCTATGTGCATGGAAGTTTTAGGCCTCATGACTGCAGCATCGGATGTGATTCCATTTGCTCGTTTTCACATGAGACCTCTCCAGCTTTGCATGCTGAATCAATGGTGCCGGGATTATACAAAGATATCACAATTAATATCCTTAAATCCCAATGTTCAGCCAACCTGGACTGTGATCACAACAGATGCGAGTCTTTCAGGTTGGGGAGCTGTCTGGGAATCTCTAACAGCACAAGGGGTGTGGAAATCTCAAGAGGCGAGATTACCAATCAATATTTTAGAACTCTGTGCAATTCTCAGAGCTCTTCAGTTTTGGCCTCTGTTGAAGAGAGAACCGTTCATTTGTTTTCAGACAGACAATATCACAACGGTGGCATATGCCAATTATCAGGGTGGGACTCACAGTCCCCAAGCTATGAAAGAAGTATCTTCGATACTTGTTTGGGTGGAATCCAGCTCCTGTCTAATTTCTGCGGTTCATATCCCAGGTGTAGACAATTGGGAGGCAGATTATCTCAGCCGTCAGACTTTACATCCAGGGGAGTGGTCTCTCCATCCAGATGTGTTTTCTCAGATTGTTCAGATGTGGGGTCTTCCAGAAATAGATCTGATGGCTTCTCATCTAAACAAGAAACTTCACAGATACCTGTCCAGGTCCAGGGATTCTCAGGCGGAAGCAGTAGATGCACTGACACTTCCTTGGTGTTATCAACCTGCTTATATCTTCCCGCCTCTAGTTCTTCTTCCAAGAGTGATCTCCAAGATCATCATGGAACCATCATTTGTGTTGCTGGTGGCTCCAGCATGTCCCCACAGGTTTTGGTATGCGGATCTTGTTTGGATGTCCAGTTGCCAACCTTTTCTCTTCTCTCTCTCTCTCTCTCTCTCTCTCTCCCTCCCTACCTTCTATCCTTTCCCTCCATTTTTCCCATTCTTTTCTCTCAGGGAGAAAATGGTATGAGGTGCATGCAATTCAATTCACTTGTATGCAAGTGTTTTGCTAGCCCATGTTCTTTGCTATGAAATAAGAAACAAAAAAACATTTTACAAACTGACCCAAAAATATTAAGGGGAAAAAAGGCCTAAAACCTTTGGGGGGGAGGGAGCATAATTTTGAGTGCCTAGGGCAGCACAAAACCTAAATACGCCACTGCTACCTAGTTAAAATAAATACAAACTTACCTGTGAAATAAAAGTAAAACCTAAGCTAGCTACAATATAACCATTAGTTATATTTTAACTAGCTTAGTTTTAATTTTGTATTTAGTTTTAAATAGATATTATTTAGTTAATAATTGTTACTTTAATTTAGCTCTATTTTAATAATGTTAAAGTTGGGGGTGTTAGGTTTAGAGTTAGGGTTAGGGGTTAATATAGTTTAATTAAAGCTGTTGCGATGTGGGGGGTGCAGTTTAGGGGTTAATAGGTTTAGTTAGTGTCGGCGATGTCGGGGAACTGCAGTTTAGGGGTTAATACTTTATTTAGTGATTTAGTTAGTGTTGTCTATGTTTGGGAACGGCAGTTTAGGGGTTAATAGGTTTAGTTAGTGTTGGCAATGTGAGGGGGTGCGGTTTAGGGGTCAATAGGTTTAGTTAGTGTTAGTGATGTCGGGGAACAGCGGTTTATGGGTTTATACTTCATTTAATGATTTAGTTAGTGTTGGCGATGTTTGGGAACAGCGGTTTAGGGGTTAATAGGTTTAGGTGGTGTTGGCGATGTTTTGGCGATGTGAGGGGGCGCAGTTAAGGGGTCAATAGGTTTAGTTAGTGTCGGCGATGTCGGGGAATGGCGGTTTAGGGGTTAATACTTCATTTAATGATTTAGTTAGTGTTGGCGATGCTTGGGAATGGTGGTTTAGTGGTTAATAGGTTTAGGTAGTGTTGGCGATGTGGAGGGGGGTGCGGTTTAGGGGTTTATAGGTTTAGGTAGTGTTGGCCATGTGGGGGGACTGTGCTTTAGGGGTTAATAGCTTTATTTAGTGGCAGCGTGGGTGGTTGCGGTGGCAGTGGTTTTACATAATTTTGATTTGGCATTCGCCGGCACATTAGTTACGTTAAATTAAATTGTTTTTTTGGATTCTTTAATTTTTTTTTTGGACCCATTCTTTATTCATTTGCATTATTCTATAACTTAGTTCAGAATAGATTAATGCATATGAAATAAGAATGGATGCAAAAAAACTAATGGATCCGAAAAAAACAAGTACCAAAAACAACCATATCAAGGAAATGCAGTGAAACAGTGAGACAAGTTTTGTTAACTGAAATAAAAATGGCAGTCTACACCGCAATGAAAATCTGAGCACTCTTTAGAAAAGGTCACAACCTTAAACAAAAATTTTCTCCTTCAATGATAAAAGGGATGGCTCCAAAAAAGCCCATTCAAATTATCAAGAATTTCATTATTTGTAAAACAAAAAATGTGATATACCTGTAGCAATGTGAGTGCAAAAGTCAATATTTAGGGCAAACATCAAGATTCCTAAAGACAAGAATATTAGAGCATCTTAATAAAATAGATAAAGCCCATGATGATCATGGAATACCAATACATTGTAAGTACTATCAATATTTAGAAAAGAGACCTTCCTGTGGCTAGGAATAGAGAGAGTTAAAACACACTGGAGAGGGGGTGACACGGCAAAAGAACTAGACCAAAGAGAACTTAAATGGATCCATACATTAAAGACATACACACAATGGGGTCTAAATAAAGATACTAAAATTGCTGCATTTGTTTAGATTAATTAATTATAAATGTTACTCTATATATTGTTTATATATAAATTGCATACTAAGATACGCTTTATTATATTGTTATCACTAAACAACTGTTACTCTATATACTGTGTACATACGCATATAATTGTATACTAAGATACGCTCTATTTTACAGTGTATTGTGTAGTTTATAATTATATACTAAGATACGCATTTGATATTTGCCTTATGTCACTGCCAACGCCTTGCATTGGTTAATGAAGCTGTACTTACAACAAAAGTATAAATGTCAGTTAACATAGTCCATAACGTTTTTGTTAACTTTGAAACATTCATCATCAAATCTTAGAGGGTCTTTATATATTACTAAGTTGAATTGTAAATATTCTATATAGTACTATATGGATGTGTTAATATAAATTGCCTATGTCTCTCTTTTTTTATTATAATTTATTGATGTATTAATATAAACTATTCATGTTTGTCTATATAATTCACTTTGGCACTCATTTGCCTATTTTCTAAAGGCAGTTTTTCTGCGATATCCACGTAAGCGGAATTTCAAAATAAAAGGCTGTTTATAAAAAAGCGGTTTAACTGACATATATATTTTTTCTCTGTGTCCGATTGCTATTATAGCTCATTCCAACACTAAGTTGTTTGTCTTTAAAGAACTGACAGCAAAATTGAACTACAATCTCTCATTGGACACGTAACAGCATGTGACCGAGACAAACAAAAATGGACCTGTTTGGGAACTTCCACACACAAAACAACTCGAAAGGGAACTGGATAAGAAAACGGTCTGGGATTGGTCGATAATTTTTAAAATAACATGTTTTTATTGGCCGTTAATATATCAATTGTTTAGGTATGAATATTTATATTCTAACTTAGATAAATTATATAAGTTTTTTTACATGTATGTTAATCAGGCTTTAGTTTAATTGTTAGAGTAAGCTGTATTCAATTCTTAAATAGGTTTTTATGTTATCGGGTATTAATCTGACCTCATCCAATGAGGTATCAGATACATTTTATGCTTGTGTATTTAAAGCCGCCTGCAATGCGGTATTGTATATGACTTTCTGTAAGCCATACTATATTTTAATTCCTCTTGAAAAAGATGGTATAACCGTTGAAACGCGTTGAGCTGAATAAAAGCTACCTATATTCAAAGAAGTTTGTTCCTTTTTCCTGACCGTTTGTGGAGCTGTTTATCTAATACTATTCTGTGAGTATTTAACACTTGTTTACAAGGTGTTTGGAAACACTACGCCAATTTGAACAAATTCTCAACAGACACAAATATAGTCCTTTTGGAAGAATCGTGGAAAGAGTGGAATCCTTGGGAACACCCGTGAACCAGCGCCTCCTTCTACAACCTATATCAATTTAACAGCCTTTTGGAGAGACTGTTGGAAGGCAGCAGTTCTAACCAGAGAGGAGTGCTTATCCGTATTGTATACCTTCTTTTTTTGTCTACTGTGTTTAAACTTGTTGCTCCCCCATGGAGCCTTAACCTAGTTCTTAAAGTATTGCAACAGGCTCCATTTGACCTGATGCATGCTGTTGATATAAAGTTGTTATCTTGGAAGGTTTTATTTCTCCTTGCTATTTCTTCCGCTCACAGAGTCTCTGAACTTTTAGCTCTGCACTGTTATTCCCTGTACCTTATTTTTCATGAAGATAAGGAGGTCCTTCATACAAAATTGAGGTTTCTCCCTAAGGTGGTGTCGGATCGAAACATTAATCAGGAAATTTGTGTTCCTTCTTTTTGTCCTAATCCTTCTTCTCATAAGGAACGTCTTTTGCTTTACTTGGATGTTGTGCATGCTCTAAAATTTTACCTTCAAGCTACTAAAGATTTTAGGCAATATTCTTCCCTGTTGTTTTCTTTGGAAAGTGTAAAGGTAAGAAAGCCACTTCTACTACTCTTTCCCTCTGGTTAAGAAGTTTGATTAGGTTTGCTTATGAGACTGCTGGACAGCAGCCTCCTGAGAGAATTACAGCTCACTCCACTAGGGCTGTTTCCTCTTAGGCTTTTAAAAATGAAGCTTCCGTGGAACAGATTTGCCAGGCGGCAACATTGGGAGAAAGGTTCTTCAAGCGGTGGTGCCTTCTGTTTAGGTCCTCCTGCCTTTTTTCTTTCTCCCTGTTCATTCCATGTCCTCTAGCTTGGGTATTAGTTCCCACTAGTAAATGTAAAAACTATTAAAATGATGTAGTTCCATGTCATATGAAAGGGAAAAAAAATATTCTTACCTGATAAATTTCTTTCTTTCCGGACATGGAGAGTCTACGACCCCACCCTCTTTTTAATTATAATTCGGCAGTTTTTTTAGTTAACCTCAGGCACCTTTGTCACCCTTGTATTTCTCCTTTTTCCATTTTCTTTCGGCTGAATGACTGGGGATTATGGGTAAGGGGAGTTACACTTAACAGCTTTGCTGGGGTGCTCTTTGCCTTCTCATGCTGGCCAGGAGTTGAATATCCCACTAGTAATTGGAATGACGTTGTGGACTTTCCATGTCTGGAAAGAATTTATCAGGTAAGCATAAATTTTGTTTTTCACATCTGTAACATCGCCGGTTGTTGAGATATAGGTATCCTCATGAATCAGCCCCCCTCTTTTGACCCCCCCTTAAAGGAGTACTAACTTTTGAATTTTATCTTCAAAACAGAACACATATTTTATCTAACATACATCAATACAATCAAAGATACCTTATTTTATCCTACAATAAAGCTGCATATCGTTAGAAAATATAATTTTATTTTCTATACATGACATCACTTCATCCAGCCCTCAAAAATGGGCCGTACACGGTATCAAGCAATTTCCAATCGGATGGCGAGTTTTTGAATATCATTATATTCCGATTTCGTCATCCTGCACATGCGCAATCGAATCAGTTCATATGCGCATGCGCAGATTGCGGCACTGGCGCTGACATTACCCACAAAGTATTTTAAAACACGCATGCGCATTAGAAAGTGAAATCAATTAGATAGGTTCTCCAGTCTTTTTACGGTCAATTATGTTTCACTACGTTATCATGTTAGTAGTCCAAAATGTATTACTGCTGTTTCTCTGTAATAAAGTTAAATTAATTGCCCTATGCATAACATAAGTATGAAATATAAGATCGCTAATACTGTATATATAAACATTTATTAACAAGTAGTATTCCCCAGGTTTTTATCATTTGTTCGTTAATTACAGGGAGATTCTCTGTAATAAAGTTTAGTACATAACAAATGTATAACATAATGTGAAATATAAGATCGTTACTAATGTATATATATATATTTGTTTTAACAAGTAGTATTCCCCATTTTTTTATCAATTACTTGTTAATTATAGGGAGATTCTCTAAGCGCAAGCACGCAAGCAACTTAGCTTTAAAGTCCAGCAAACTCTTCTGATCCATGATCAATAGAACGGGTCTACTGCATATAGAACTGACATGAAGATAGTGACGTAATCGATTACATTGTGCTATCTTGCGCATGCGCATCAGGAATAACGGTCGCCATATTCCAACATGGGTTGTCATCCAGGATTGGACAAAGATAAAAACGAAAAATTGAGTGGGTTTGGAAAGAGCTAAATATTCTGAGCCAATTATCTACAAAATGGTAAGTTATTCAAACAGAGCATTGTAAATATATTTAAATGTGTACTTTCTTTTTAGCTATGGTTAGTTTTTTTTTCTGCCTTCAGTGTCCCTGTAAGTGGATTTTGGGGAAATGGTATAACATGTATTTCTTTGATTTTAAAGGAGAATCTAAATACCAATTTTCACGCCTGTAACATTGTCGGTTTTTGAGCTATAGGTATCCTCATAAATCAGCCCCCCCCTCTTGACCCCCATTAAGTGGATTTTGGGGAAATGGTTAAACACGTGTTTCTTTATTTTTAAAGGAGAATCTAAATACTAATTTTCACTTCTGTAACATTGTCGGTTTTTGAGATATAGGTATCCTCATAAATCAGCTCCCCCTCTTTTGACCGCCCTTAAAGGGACACAGAACCCAATTTTTTTCTTTCGTGATTCAGACAGAGCATGCAATTTTAAGCAACTTTCTAATTTACTCCTATTATCAAATTTTCTTCATTCTCTTGGTATCTTTATTTGAAATGCAAGAATGTAAGTTTAGATGCCGGCCCATTTTTTGTGAATAAACTGGGTTATTCTTGCTGATTGGTGGATAAATTCATCCACCAATAAAAAAGTTCTGTCCAGAGTACTGAACCAAAAAAAGAAGCTTAGATGCCTTCTTTTTCAAATAAAGATAGCAAGTGAAAGAAGAAAAATTGATAATAGGAGTAAATTAGAAAGTTGCTTAAAATTGCATGCTCTATCTGAATCACGAAAGAAAAAATTTGGGTTCAGTGTCCCTTTAAGTGGATTTTGGGGAAATGGTAAAACACATGTTTCTTTATTTTTCAAGGAGAATCTTTTTTTTTTTTTAATGTATTTACAACCAGTACCAAATACACACAATACAATTTGGTATCCGTTGCTCACCACGCAGGGTGAGAAAATATCAGCTCAATTCTTACAAAAAAACAAAAAGAAAAGATAAGAAAAACAGAAAAAGACCAGTTCCATATTGTATACTACCAAAAGCTTTGAAATCTTAATAAATCAACTAACATTTTTCTCAGTGTGTCTTGGTGCAGGGGAGTTTACAGTTTTATGACTTAGTTACAAAGAACTAAGTAAAAAAAAAAAGAAACACACACATAAAATTAAACAAGCAGAAAATAAGCAAAACAAAAAGAAAACAACAAGAATAAAAACAAAAAAAAAGGAAAAGGGAGAGGAAGGGAATTCCTTCCTCCCCGCCACACCCCCCTCTCATCCCTGCTGCTAAATTCAACATCTTCTAGTTGTCTAATTGGGAAGCTCTCCTCTGAGACAAGCTTCTTGTATGTAACTTGAGTTACGAAACGGGAAAATATATTGTTTCTGAATACCGACTGGAAGACTTTGGATAAAAGTGCCCCATTTATTGAAGAATCTCCTAATCTCTTGTTCTGAGTCAATGGAAGTATCATGTTGTTCAATAACTAGTTTCGTATGCATGTTATTAATAAATTGGGAGAAATTTTGAGGTTTTTTTTATTTCCAGGTTGAGAAAATAATATTCCTAGCACATAATATTGTAAAATTTATAAAGGTAGAATTTAGATTGGGCATCAAAGGGACATTTTCCTGTAGCAAAATTATATCTTCCTTCTTTAAATACACCTGTTGTTTGAAGATTTTTGAAAGCCAAAAAGATATTTTAGCCCAAAAACTGAGAACCTTTGGACAGCTCCAAATACAATGACTTAAATTTGCATTGGGAAAATTACATCTCGGACAGGCAACACTTAGATTTTGATTCCAAAGACTTAACATATGTGGTGTTACATAAGTGTGGTTAATCAGCTTTAGCTGTGATTCTCTCCAAGCAAGTAGTGGGGTAGCACACCATGCTCTTGTAATACTTTTGCTTAACGCTTCATTATTAATTCCTGGGATTTCAGCTACCCATCTTTGAGTTAGGAGAGCAAGATTATCATCCCCCTCTCTTTGCAATAACAATCTGTACCAGTAAGAGATGGAGTGCATTCCTGCACGAAAAAGGGTAACCCCTGTAGTAGGACCCTCCCAATTCACAAAAAAAGAGACCTCTTTCCTAGCATTCAAGAAATGTCTTATCTGTAAATAACCAAAGAAGTCTTTATTGTCTATCTTGAATTGAGATTTAATATCTTCAAATGAGCGGATACTACCACTAACTGGGTCAATACACTGAAAAAAAATATTCTAAGACTCTTAATTTCCAGTTTTTAAAGACCTTGCTATTTATTCCCTCTGAGAATTCAGGGTTGCCTATTATAGGTAAAAATCTGGAGAGCCGAAAGTCAATCTTTAGGGTTTTACAGACTTTTTGCCACGCAAGAATAGGATTTTTAAATGTGACCATCTTCTTCATTAAGCCCGGTAAATTTGGCATCTCTAAATTGATTGCAGCTTTGAGAGAAAAAGGAAAAAAGAGATCCTGTTCAAGATCCTTTAATTGAAAGTGGCCCACATCCAAAAGCCAATCTGGAATAATTTTCATTAAACATACCCAATTATATTTTTGAATGCAAGGAAAATTAAAACCTGCCGATTCTCTCGCTTGGGAAAGTCTGTGTAGGGACAATTTAACTTTCTCTTTCCCCCAAACAAAAAATTAAATGCCTTGTTCAGCCTTCTTATGTCTGTAGGTTTTAGAAAACAAAATTTATGCTTACCTGATAAATTTATTTCTCTTGTGGTGTATCCAGTCCACGGATTCATCCATTACTTGTTGGATATTCTCCTTCCCAACAGGAAGCTGCAAGAGGACACCCACAGCAGAGCAGTCTATATAGCTTCTCCCCTAACTGCCACCCCCAGTCATTCGACCGAAGACAAGCAAGAGAAAGGAGAAACTATAGGGTGCAGTGGTGACTGTAGTTTAAAAATAAAAAACACCTGCCTTAAAATGACAGGGCGGGCCGTGGACTGGATACACCACAAGAGAAATAAATTTATCAGGTAAGCATAAATTTTGTTTTCTCTTGTAAGGTGTATCAAGTCCACAGATTCATCCATTACTTGTGGGATACCAATACCAAAGCTATAGGACATGGATGAAGGGAGGGACAAGGCAGGCGCTTAAACGGAAGGCACCACTGCCTGTAAGACCTTTCTCCCAAAAATAGCCTCCGAAGAAGCAAAAGTATCAAATTTGTAGAATTTAGAAAAAGTATTAAGCAAAGACCAAGTCGTCACTGTGGCAAACCTAGCCACTTCTGGACTATAACGTGAGAAAGGTTGTCTATAGGCTGTATATTGTGCTATGTAGATGTGACATACCCTTCTGTCAGCACTGAAAGAGTTAACTGTGTTCAGCTTTAGCCTCAGCTATTGTGCACTGTCATTAATGTTATTGATACACAGTCCATTGTTTAATCAACCTCAGAGAGCAGACCCTAGATGATAAGGAAAGCCAAGTGTGTGTCTGTGTTTAAATTGTTATCAGCTTGAGCAAGGTATTCTATTGTATCATGTAAAAGGGCGTGTTCCCTCCATCTAATGTACAACATTCTTTCAACCCCCCTTCTGGGGGGGGTCAGACCTGCATAAATACTGGGCATATGAGCCTTAATAAAATTCATTCTGTTTAAAACCTGAAAACTGGCTGGGTTGTGAATTGCTGATTCCCTATGCAGGACATTGTTCCCTGGTGTTAACCCTTGGTATCCGGTTGGTACCGTTACAATTGGTGGCAAGCGACGGAATGAACCTTATCGCCCAGAAGAGCAACTACACAAGCCAGTAACCTCAGGAAGAGGGGGATTACTACAATACTGACTAAGATGGAAGGAGTACCAGGGACCGAAGTGAATGGAGATGGATTATTCTAAGCTAAAGAGACAAACGTAAAAGGAACTGCTAGAAGCCAGGGGAAAGATAGGCAGCAGCAAACCCAAGGCTATATTAATTGCTGAGCTGATGGAGGGAGACAGAGCTCGCAGCGCTACGCCTCCAGCAGCCATGGAGGAGACCCTATACCAGAGGGAAATGAGGACCAGGCTGGAATTTTTACCCCAACCTGTACCACGGGATATGCTATCCGTGGTAATGGCAGATGTGCAGGAGTACGTGATGGCACACAGTCCGCGGAATGCATCCTCCCGAGCAGAATCCATTTTGGACGCACTCAGCAACCCAGTAAGACCCAAAATCCCATACCATGCATTTAAAATGTTTTGTGAGGAGAAGGATGAGATTGATGGGTATTTACAGGATTTTGAGAGACTGTGCGAGTTACATGATTTGGAGCAGTCCGTATGGGTGCCGGTGCTAGCAGGCAAGCTAGCCGGTAGGGCAGCGGAAGCGTATCGCGCTGTACCCAGGGAGGACAGCAAGGATTACGCTAAAGTGAAGAGAGCGATCTTGGAAAGATATGCCATTACCTCAGAGGCATACCGGCGCAAGTTTAGAGGCCTGCGCAAGCCAGAAAGAGATTCCCATGCAGAGTGGGCCCACAAGCTGGATCAAGCATCTCAGGGGTGGATACAGGCCAGCCAAGCTACCACCATGGAAGAATTGCGACAACTGATGCTGTTGGAGCAATTCTTTAACGGCTTGTCCCCAGAAGCCCAAGAATGGGTGAGAGATCGAAAACCCCTCACCTTAACCGAAGCAGCCAGATTAGCAGACCAGCATTTTGATGCCAGGAGGCGCCATGGACTACAGCCTAACAACGGACGGGCTAATATACAATGCCACACCTGCAAGCAGTGGGGACATATGGCACGTGAGTGCACCCAAAATCGGAGCAGACAAGCTTGGAACCAGGTCAGACAGAACCTGGCCCCAAGGGCGGCTGCTCACCATTACCAAACGGAGCCAGCCGCTCATGAGGTGTTGAGCACCCAAGCCGAGGAACCCCTGGGAATTCTGCATGAGGTGATGTCGGTCCAGGGACTTCGGGATTCGGGAGCTACTTTAACCCTGATAGCTCCCCATTTGGTGCCGGATACAGCACCCACTGGCGGATCCGTGGCAGTACGAGGGGCAGGGGGAGCAGTATACCGATTGCCCACTGCTAGAGTGGAGTACAGACCCCCAGTCACCCCAGCAGCTGCCAGTTACCAACCCCCGGCGCACCGCTATACCACACGGCCTCCGGCCACGAACTACCCTCAGAGAGCCCGGTTCAATTCGCGGGGCTACTCACAACCTATTCGGTGCTTTGGATGTAAGCAACTAGGGCACAAAAGACCAGAGTGTCCCCTAAACGCAGCGAATCAAGCACAGTCCTGGAGAAGACCCGCTGGCGGAATCCCACATAATCCTCAGCCTGTGGCCCGCTACGTAGAGGCGCCAGAATGCTGGGGCAGCCTACATGAAGCAGACCCCGTGCAAGCTGCCCACCGGAATAACCGGCAACGGGTTAAAGTGAATGGGAAGGAGGTCAGTTGTCTACGGGATACTGGTGCTACCATGACCTTGCTTCAAGAGAACTTGGTGCCTGAGAAACAGCACACTGGAGACACTGTGGCTGTGAGGGTAGCAGGGGGCACTGTGTTCCGCCTACCTGTTGCCAGGGTACATTTGGATTGGGGAGTGGGCGCTAGACTTGTGAATGTGGGGGTCAAGAAGGACTTACCTGCTGATGTTCTCCTTGGAAATGACTTGGCCCCCCTTGTTTCTGCCTATGCTCCCATGGATCCCGCTGATGTTAACCCTGTGACTACCCAAGCCCAGTCCCTCCGGGAAGAGACGCTTCCATGTTTGGAGTGGGGGCAGTACTGAGCCAAGTTGGAGCAGATGGCAGAGAACACCCCGTAGCTTACTTGAGCCGAAAGTTGTTGCCCCGGACATCCCCAAGCCGATCCGTTGGGATCAGACTGTGTATGCCGGCTTGGTTCTGGGGGAGCATTGTGGCAAACCTAGCCACTTCTGGACTATAACGTGAGAAAGGTTGTCTATAGGCTGTATATTGTGCTATGTAGATGTGACAGACCCTTCTGTCAGCACTGAAAGAGTTAACTGTGTTCAGCTTTAGCCTCAGCTATTGTGCACTGTCATTAATGTTATTGATACACAGTCCATTGTTTAATCAACCTCAGAGAGCAGACCCTAGATGATAAGGAAAGCCAAGTGTGTGTCTGTGTTTAAATTGTTATCAGCTTGAGCAAGGTATTCTATTGTATCATGTAAAAGGGCGTGTTCCCTCCATCTAATGTACAACATTCTTTCAACCCCCCTTCTGGGGGGGGTCAGACCTGCATAAATACTGGGCATATGAGCCTTAATAAAATTCATTCTGTTTAAAACCTGAAAACTGGCTGGGTTGTGAATTGCTGATTCCCTATGCAGGACATTGTTCCCTGGTGTTAACCCTTGGTATCCGGTTGGTACCGTTACAGTCACCTTACAAATCTGTTCAACAGAAGCCTCATTCTTAAAAGCCCATGTGGAAGCTACCGCTCTAGTGGAATGAGCTGTAATTCTTTCAGAGGGCTGCTGGCCAGCAGTCTCATAAGCTAAGCGAATTATACTTCTTAGCCAAAAAGAAAGAGAAGTTGCCGAAGCCTTTTGGCCTCTCCTCTGTCCAGAGTAGACCACAAACAAAGCAGATGTTTGACGAAAATCCTTCGTAACTTGTAAATAAAATTTTAAAGCACGAACCACATCAAGATTGTGTAATAGACGTTCCTTCTTTGAAGAAGAATTAGGACATAGTGAAGGAACAACAATCTCCTGATTGATATTTTTATTAGATACCACCTTAGGAAGAAAACCAGGTTTGGTACGTAACACTACCTTATCTGCATGGAAAATGAGATAAGGGGAATCACATTGTAAAGCAGATAACTCCGAAACTTTTCGAGCCGAGGAGATAGCTACTAAAAACAGAATTTTCCAAGATAAAAGTTTAGTATCTATGGAATGCAAAGGTTCAAACGAAATCCCTTGCAGAACCTTAAGAACTAAATTTAAACTCCATGGCGGAGCAACAGGTTTAAACACAGGCTTGATTCTAACTAGCCAGACGCTTGTGCAAAAGAATAGACAGAGCAGAAATCTGTCCCTTTAAGGAACTAGCTGACAATCCCTTCTCCAATCCTTCTTGGAAAAAAGATAATATCCTAGGAATCCTAACCTTACTCCATGAGTAACCTTTGGATTCACACCAATGAAGATATCTACACCATATCTTATGATAGATTTTCCTAGTGACCGGCTTTCGAGCCTGAATTAAGGTATCAATGACCGACTCAGAGAAACCACGCTTTGATAAAATCAAGCGTTCAATCTCCAAGCAGTCAGACGCAGAGAAATTAGATTTGGATGGTTGAAAGGACCCTGAAGTAGAAGGTCCTGCCTCAGCGGCAGAGTCCATGGTGGAAGGGATGACATGTCCACCAGATCTGCATACCAAGTCCTGCATGGCCACGCAGGTGCTATCAAAATCATCAAAATCTTGGCAATCAGATGAGGGAGCAGAGGAAACGGTGGAAACACATAAGCCAGGTTGAAGGACCAAGGCGCTGCTAGAGCATCTATCAGCGCTGCCTTGGGATCCCTGGACCTGGATCCGTAACAAGGTAGCTTGGCGTTCTGACGAGACGCCATGAGATCCAGTTCTGGTTTGCCCCAAAGTAGAATCAACTGTGCAAATACCTCCGGATGGAGTTCCCACTCCCCCGGATGAAAAGTCTGCCGACTTAGAAAATCCGCCTCCCAGTTCTCTACTCCTGGGATATGGATAGCTGAGAGATGGCAAGAGTGAACATCTGCCCATAGAATTATTTTTGAAACCTCCAACATTGCTAGGGAACTCCTTGTTCCCCCTTGATGGTTGACGTAGGCTACAGTCGTGATATTGTCCGACTGAAATCTGATGAACCTGACCGCAGCAAGCTGAGGCCAAGCCTGAAGAGCATTGAATATCGCTCTTAGTTCCAGAATGTTTATCAGAAGGAGTGCCTCCTCCTGAGTCCACGAGCCCTGAGCCTTCAGGGAGTTCCAGACTGCACCCCAGCCCAGAAGGCTGGCATCTGTCGTTACTATTGTCCAATCTGGCCTGCGGAAGGTCATACCCTTGGACAGATGGACCCGAGATAGCCACCAGAGAAGAAAATCCCTGGTCTCTTGATCCAGATTTAGTAGAGGGGACAAATCTGTGTAATCCCCATTCCACTGACTGAGCATGCAAAGTTGCAGCGGTCTGAGATGTAGGCGGGCAAACGGCACTATGTCCATTGCCGCTACCATTAAGCCGATTACTTCCATACACTGAGCCACTGAAGGGCGAGAAGTGGAATAAAGAACACGGCAGGAATTTAGAAGTTTTGACAACCTGGTCTCTGTCAGGTAAATCTTCATTTCTACAGAATCTATCAGAGTTCCTAGGAAGGAAACTCTCGTGAGAGGGGATAGAGAACTCTTTTCTTCGTTCACCTTCCACCCATGAGACCTCAGGAATGCCAGAACAATGTCCGTATGGGACCTGGTGATTTGAAAATTTGACGCTTGTATCAGAATGTCATCTAGGTAAGGGGCTACTGCTATACCCTGCAGCCTTAGGACCGCTAGGAGTGACCCTAGAACCTTCGTAAAGATTCTTGGTGCCGTGGCTAACCCAAAGGGAAGAGCCACAAACTGGTAATGCCTGTCTAGGAAGGCGAACCTGAGAAACGGATGATGATCTCTGTGTATCGGAATGTGAAGATAAGCGTCCTTTAAGTCCACGGTAGTCATATACTGACCCTCCTGGATCATAGGTAGGATGGTTCGAATAGTCTCCATCTTGAAGGATGAGAGCCTGAGAAATTTGTTTAAGATCTTGAGATCTAAGATTGGTCTGAAGGTTACCTCTTTCTTGGGAACTACAAACAGATTTGAATAGAAGCCTTGCCCCTGTTCCTCCTTTGGAACTGGGTGGATCACTCCCATAACTAGGAGATCTTGAACACAATGTAAGAATGCCTCTCTCTTTATCTGGCTTGCAGATAAGTGTGAGTGATGAAATCTCCCTTTTGGGGAAGAAGCTTTGAAATCCAGAAGATATCCCGGGACACAATTTCCAAGCCCAGGGATCCTGGACATCTCTTGCCCAAGCCTGGGCGAAGAGAGAAAGTCTGCCCCCTACAAGATCCGTTTCCGGATCGGGGGCTGATCCTTCATGCTGTCTTAGAGGCAGCAGCAGGTTTTTTGGCCTGCTTTCCCTTGTTCCAAGCCTGGTTAGGTCTCCAGACCGGCTTGGACTGGGCAAAATTTCCCTCTTGTTTTGTATTAGAGGAAGATGAAGCTGCGCCACTCTTGAAGTTTCGAAAGGAACGAAAATTAGTCTGTTTGGTCCTTAATTTGTTGGACCTATCCTGAGGAAGGGCGTGTCATTTTCCTCCAGTAATATCAGAAATGATCTCCTTCAGTCCAGGCCCGAATAGGGTCTGCCCCTTGAAGGGAATGTTGAGAAGCTTTGACTTTGAAGTAAAATCAGCTGACCAGGATTTAAGCCATAGCGCCCTACGCGCCTGAATAGCAAAACCTGAATTTTTAGCCGTTAGCTTGGTTAAATGAACAACGGCGTCAGAAACAAATGAATTGGCTAGCTTAAGAGCTTTAAGCTTGTCAAGGATATCATCCAACGGGGTTTCTACCTGTAGAGCCTCTTCTAGAGACTCAAACCAGAAGGCCGCAGCAGCAGTGACTGGGGCAATGCATGCAAGGGGCTGGAGAATAAAACCTTGTTGAATAAAAAATTTCTTAAGGTAACCCTGTAATTTTTTGTCCATTGGATCTAGAAAAGCACAACTGTCCTCGACAGGGATAGTTGTACGCTTCGCTAGGGTAGAGACTGCTCCCTCCACCTTAGGGACCGTTTGCCACAAGTCCCGTGTAGCGGCATCTATAGGAAACATCTTTCTAAAAACAGGAGGGGGAGAGAACGGTACACCTGGTCTATTCCATTCCTTAGTAATAATTTCTGAAAACCTCTTAGGGATTGTAAAAACATCAGTGTAAACAGGCACTGCATAGTATTTATCCAATTTACACAATTTCTCTGGGACTACAATGGCGTCACAGTCATCCAGAGTTGCTAAAACCTCCCTGAGCAACACGCGGAGGTGTTCAAATTTAAATTTAAATGTAGACATATCAGAATCAGGTTGAAGTGTCTTCCCTGAATCAGAAAAATCACCCACAGATAGAAGCTCTCCTGCTTCGGCTTCTGCAGATTATGAGGGTATATCAGACATAGCTACTAAAGCGTCAGAGAGCTCTGTATTTGTTCTAGCCCCAGAGCTGTCCCGCTTTCCTTGTAACCCTGGCAGTTTGGACAATACCTCTGTAAGGGTATGATTCATAACTGCCGCCATGTCTTGTAAGGTATACGCAATGGGCGCGCTAGATGTACTTGGCGTCCCTTGAGCGGGAGTTATAGGTTCTGACACGTGGGGAGAGTTAGTCGGCATAACTTCCCCCTTGTCAATTTCCTCTGGTGATAAATCTTTTAAAGCCAGAATATGGTCTTTATAATTTATAGTAAGATCAGTGCATTTGGAGTAAGGAGTTTCCTCTATGTCAGACATGTTTAACAGACTAGAAATGAGACCAGCAAGCTTGGAAAACACTTTAATAAATGTGAAAAGGCAGAATATAAAAAACGGTACTGTGCCTTTAAGGGAAAAAAACAATCACATAAACTGCAAAACAGTGAAAAAAAGCAGTAAACTCTACGAAATTTTTACATTGTTTATAATAGACTAAAATAGCATTGCACCCACTTGCAAATGGATGATTAACCCCTCAGGCTCAAAAACGAATAAAAAAAACGATAAAACCGTTATAAACAGTCACAAGCAAACTGCCACAGTTCTACTGTGACTCCTACCTGCCCTTAAAACGACTTTTGTAGGAACAAAAACCCTTTACAGAGGTCCTATATGTCAGGGGACTCCTTCAGGGAAGCTGGATGTCTCAGACTGCAAAAACTACTGCGCAATTAGAGCGCGAAAATAGGCCCCTCCCACCATGCACTCAAAGTGAAAAGGCCATAAATAACTACTCCTAGGAGAAATCTAATCAGCCATGTGGAAAACTAGGCCCCAAATAAAGATTTATCACCTTCAGTAAAAAACGTTTTTTATATATCATGCAAACGTTTTACATACTAAGTAATAAGAGCAATAAACATGAATATTACCCTTTACTGCAAGCATGATCCCAGTCGTTTGTTAAATCACTGTAATCAGGCTTACCTTAAATATATCAGGCACTGTCAGCATTTTCTAGACCAGTGTTTTTCAACCAGTGTGCCGTGAGAGATCCCAGGTGTGCCGCGGCAGACTGACAACAGTGCAGGGGTGTCCCTCTTTAAAATTTTGAAATATTGGGAGGTATGTGACAGGCTCATCAGGCATCATTTACAACCATGACATTGACATTCATTCACAGACAATCATTATGATTGAATTTCAATATGTCATGTATAGTTTGTAGAGGCATGGCATGACATCACAGTACAGTGTGTGTGTGTGTGTGTGTATATATATATATATATATATATATATATAGTATGTGTGTGTATATATATATATATATATATATATATATATATTTTGTGTATATATATTTTGTAAAATTTTGGGATGGTGGTGTGCCGCAGGATATTTTAATGTAAAAAAGTGTGCCACGGCAAAAAAAAGGTTGCAAATCACTGTTCTAGACCTTATCATCTCTCTAGAAAAAAATATACTGAACATACCTTAGAGCAAGTAATCCTGCCGGCCATTCCCCCAGCTGAAGTTTTCCCATACTCTTCAGTTATGTGTGAGAACAGCAGTGGACCTTAGTTACAACCTGCTAAGATCATCAAAAACCTCAGGCAGAACTCTTCTTCTAATTTTTGCCTGAGGTAAAAACAGTACAACGCCGGTACCGTTTAAAAATAACAAACTTTTGATTGAAGATAAACTACACTAATTCACCACATCTCTCTTGATACTTCCTTTCTTGTCGAGAGCTGCAAGAGAATGACTGGGAGTGGCAATTAGGGGAGGAGCTATATAGACAGCTCTGCTGTGGGTGTCCTCTTGCAGCTTCCTGTTGGGAAGGAGAATATCCCACAAGTAATGGATGAATCCGTGGACTGGATACACCTTACAAGAGAAACAGAGGCATGTTCTGCATAATATAGAGAAGTTTTGGAAGAATTATCATTTTAACCATGTTAATTTTACCTGCTAAAGTAAGGGGAAAGTTTGCCCATCTCTGGAGATCATTTTGCACTTTGTCTACAAGACCTGACCAGTTTTCTTCATACCATTTTTTGGGGGATATGTTGACATTTATACCCAGATACCTTAAACTCTTAATTCTTTAAATGGACTTTCTCCTCTGTAGTTATCCCTTTTTTGGATCCATAATATTTCAGATTTTTGTGAATTCACCTTATACCCTGAGAAAGTGCTGAAACTATGAAGAATCATAAGTTTTGGAATATTTTCACCAAAAGGTTGTCCACGTAAAGAGATATTTTGAGTTCTTTAGGGCCTACTTTTATACTGGAGAGACCATTTCTTAGTACAACAGCCAAGGGTTCGATACTCAAATTAAAGAGCAACGGGGACAGCGGACAGCCTTGTCTAGTCCCTTTATTTAATTGAAAATTCTCTGAAAGGAGACCATTTATTGCTAAGGCCGAAAATGGGTTGTCATATAATTTATGAATAAATTTAAAAAAATAGCCCTTTAGGCCAAATCGATCTAAGGATTCGAATAGATGGTGCCAGTCAATTGCATCGAATGCCTTTTCCGCATCGATTGCAATGACTGCCTTATCATTCCCTATTTGTGTACTTTTGGTCTCCTGTATGCTATAATAATCTACTGTTAACAGCAACTTCCTTAGGTTGGTAAATGATGATCTACCTTTCATAAACCCTGTTTGATCAGGATGAATCACTTTGGGTAATAGCTTTTGTAGTCTCGCCGCAATTATTGATGTTAAGATTTTGTAATCTGAGTTGAGTAAAGATATTGGGTGGTATGCGTCCAATGCTTCTGGGTCTTTACCTTTCTTCGGTATTAAGGTAATTATTGATTTCGTAAATTCTTTTGAAAAGCTTGAGCCTTCAATATAATAGTAATTAAATAGCTCAACAAAATTTTGCAAGATATTACTCTGCAAAATTTTAATTTTCTGATAACAACTCAAGTGTTCAAGTGCGTATCGTGCGTGGTGCGTAGGGGAGATATCTACATCCAGCATAACCCCTATTCTTCCCTTTCTTTCCTTCTCCTTTTTCTTTCTTTTTAGTCACACTTCATATGAGCGAAAATCTAACTTCCTTAGTACACACAGCCTTAAATTCAGAAATAGGCAGCTTTTTCAGTTTGATTCTTCTGCTGATGTTTTAAGTTTTTCTTGTCATTAAGAATACATTTATAATTTGGGCTGTGGATTATTTTTTCAGCTGAAAATGGCTGTTTTTTATTTTTATCCCTCCCTCTCTAGTGACTCTTGAGTGGAGTTCCACATCTTGGGTATTAATATCCCATACGTCACTAGCTCATGGACTCTTGCCAATTACATGAAAGAAAACATAATTTATGTAAGAACTTACCTGATAAATTAATTTCTTTGATATTGGCAAGAGTCCATGAGGCCCACCCTTTTTATGGTGGTTATGATTTTTTTGTATAAAGCACAATTATTTCCAAATTCCTTTGTTGATGTTTTTTTTTTTACTCCTTTCTATATCACCCCACTGCTTGGCTATTCGTTAAGCTGAATTGTGGGTGTGGTGAGGGGTGTATTTTTAGGTTTTGGAAACTTTGCCCCTCCTGGTAGGATTGTATATCCCATACGTCACTAGCTCATGGACTCTTGCCAATATGAAAGAAATTAATTTATCAGGTAAATTCTTACATAAATTTTGTTTTTATAGGCCTTAGTGGTACAAACTACTACTACTAAAAACAATTTGCACCACAATATCACTTCATATGTTCAAAGTTGTATCAGTTTAATGTTTTTGTATTTGCAGCTGCTACATTTGAGAAATAAAGTTTTATAAACCAAAGTCTCAGTATAAAGAAAAACAAAAAACTAGGTTTCAAATAAGCTTTTGTACACTTGTACCCTTTATAATGAATCACTCCATGTGCTGTGAGAAACTAATCTTACTAATAAATCTCTTCACATTACATAAAGCCCCACCTAGTATCGGTGTTTATTTTATCCATGTGAGTGGAAATTGTTTCAGTTGTTGTTACTACTTGTGCATCAGGTAATCTCTTCCCTCAGATGAGATCATCTAAAATAATTCTCCAGCACTGTGAGATGCCTCGTGATTCTGCAAAGAACAATTTTGCGGTCTCTCTCTAAGGGGTTTTCCTGCACTTTGGATGTGAAGGAGACAAGCACAGTGCAAAACAATATAGCACCTCAAAGCATAAGAGTTTTGTTGTATTTACACTTTGTGCTATTTATTTTAATTTACATTTTAAATGTTGTCCTTTAAAGGGACACTGAAGTCAAAATTAAACTTTCATGATTCAGATAGAGCAGCAATTTTAAACAGCTTTCCAATTTACTTCCATTAACAAAATATGCACAGAAATTTTATATTTACACTTTTTGAGTCACCAGCTCCTACTGAGCATGTGCAAGAATTCACAGACAAGACGTATATGCATTTGTGATTGGCTCATGGCTATCACATGATACAGGAGGAGTGGAAATAGACATAACTGACATTTGCCAGATAAAATCTACAACTAATTTGAAGTTCAGACTAAGTGCTATTGCATTGTCTAGTTATTGTGTGTTTGTTGATTATGCAAATCTACTGTATTTACTGGTACTTTAATTTTAAGATTTGCACTTTATATTTTGTGTTTTAATGCATTTATATTTTGTATTTAAAAGGGACAAGAAATTCAAAAATATTTTTTTCACGATTCTAATAGAGCATACAATATTAAACAACAATCTAATTTACTTTATTTTTGTGATATCCTTTGTTGAAGAGCAGAAATGCACTACTCAGAGATAGCTCAACACATCATGTGAGCCCATGACAAGAGGCATTTATGTGCTGCCACCAATCAGCAACTAGCTCCCAGTAGTGCTTTGCTGCTCCTGAGCCTATCTGGTTATGTTTTTCAATAAAGGATATAAAAATAATGAAGCAGTTTAGATAATAGAAGCCAAATGCAAAGTTGTTTAAATTTGCATGCTCCATCTGAATTATGAAGTTTAATTATTTCTTTTGTTCTGTTAAGATTGTGAATTACAGATTGGGCTTTGAAAGTTTATGTGCAACTAAGAAATTCTAAATCTACTCTGTATTTCATATGTGAAATGACCATGGCAGTGTGCTAGAGAGGGACGTTCCTTGGGGTATTTTCTGGGTGGGTCTAAAGCTTTCTCATAGCCCTCACCTTATATTTTCTAAGCATTTTACACTTGCAAGTCTCGCTTATTTATCTCACCAAGTGAATTCATGTGAAATTTGCTCAAAATTCACAAAACATTTTTTTGAAGGCAGAAAAACTAAATTTATGCATACCTGATAAATTTCTTTCTTTCCGGATATGGAGAGTCCACGACGTCATTCAATTACTAGTGGGAATATCACTCCTGTCCTGGCCAGCAGGAGGCGGCAAAGACCACCACAGCAAAGCTGTTAAGTGTCAGTCCCCTACCCATAATCCCCAGTCATTTGACCGAAGGGAAATGGAAAAGGAATAACACAAAGGTGTAGAGGTGCCTGAGGTATAGTAAAAAATAACTGTCTTAATAAAGGGTGGGGTCATGGACTCTTCATATCAGGAAAAAAATAAATTTACCATGTAAGAATAAAATTTGTTTTCTTTCCTAAGATATGGAGAGTCCACAACGTCATTCAATGACTAGTGGGAACCCATATCCAAGCTAGAGGACACAAAGAGGGCAGAAGACTGGCGAAAATCCTTAGTCGTCAGTAAGTAGAATTTTGGAGCACGCACAACATCCAAGTTGTGCAACAGACGTTCTTTTTGAGAAGAAGGACTGGGATAGAGAGAAGGAACAACAATTTCCTGATTAATATTTCTATCTGAAACCACTTTAGGAAGAAACCCCAATTTAATACAATGAACCTCCTTATCCGCATGAAAGATAAGGTAAGGCAAATCAGACTGAAAAGCCGAGAGTTCTGAAACTTTCCGAGCAGAAGAGATAGCAATAAGAAACAAAACCTTCCAAGATAGCAACTTAATATCTATGGAATGCATTGGCTCAAACGGAGCCTGCTGCAAAAGTTTAAGAACAAGATTAAGGCTCCAAGGAGGAGCAACAGGTTTAAACACAGGCCTGATTCTGACCAGGGCCTGACAAAAAGATTGAACATCTGACACATCCGCCAGACGCTTGTGTAACAAAATAGATAATGCAGAAATCTGACCTTTCAGAGAACTGACTGACAACTCTTTCTCCAGACCTTCCTGGAGAAAAGACAAAATTCTAGGAATCCTGACCCTACTCCAAGAGTAGCCCTTAGATTCACACCAATAAAAAGGTATTTATGTTAAATTTTTCGAGTAACAGGCTTGCGAGCCTGGATCATGGTCTCAATAACCGACTCAGAAAATCCACACTTAAACAGAACTAAACGTTCAATCTCCAAGCAGTCAGCTTCAGAGAAAAGAGATTTGGATGGATTACCATTACCGATGATCTCTCTTGTTTGATACAAGCAATAACTCGTGGAACGAGCACAAACAGAGGAAACAGGTATGCTAGACCGAAATCCAAAGGAACCGCCAGAGCATCTATCAGTGCGGTCTGAAGATCTCTTGACCTTGAACCGTACCTTGGAAGCTTGTCATTCTGCTGAGACGCCATCAGATCCAACTCCAGCACCCCATTTGAGGTTTAACCTGGAGAACACCTCCGAATAGAGAGCCCACTCCCCGGGATGAAATGTCTGTCTGCTTAGGAAATCCGCTTCCCAGTTGTCCACTCCAGGAATTTGGATGGCAGACAACAACTATGAGGTGATGTTGTCTGACAAACTTAATAAACTGGGCTAAAGACAATTGAGGCCAAGCTATCAGAGCATTGTAAGTCGCTCTCAACTCCAAGATGTTTATGGGGAGAGCATACTCCTCCTCAGTCCATAGTCCCTGCGCCTTTAACAATTCCCAGAATGCTCCCCAGCCTAGCAGGCTGGCGTCTGTGGTCACAATCACCCAGGAAGGTCTCCAGAAGCACATGTACCCCAAGACAGATGGTCCTGAGAAAGCCACCACGGGGAGAGAGTCTCTTGTCGACTGGTCTAGATCTGTCCTCTGAGACAGATCCAAATGGTCTCGGTTTCATTGTCTGTGCATGCATAATTGCAGAGCTCTCAAATGGAATCGAGCAAAGGGAATGATGTCCATGGAAGCGACCATCAGACCAATTACATACATACATTGAGCCACTGATGGCCGAACAGTAGACTGAAGAAAGAGGCAAGAGTAGAGAATTTTGGATTTTCTGACCTCCGTCAGAAAATTTTTCATAGATAGCGAATCTATTATGGTCCCTAAGAAAACCACCCTTGTAGCTGGAACAAGGGAACTCTTTTCCAGATTCACTTTCCAACCGTAGGAACGTAGAAAAGACAACAAGATCTCTGTATGAGAGTTTGCTTGTTGAATAGATGGGGCCTGAACCAATATGTCGTCCAGATATGGCGCCACTGCAATTCCCAGAGACCTGAACACTGCCCAGAGAGCCCCCAGAACATTTGAGAAAATTCTGGGAGCTGTGTCAAGTCCAAACAGAAGAGCCACAAACTGAAAGTGTTTGTTTAAAAAGGCAAATCTCAGGAATTTGTGATGATCCCTGTGGATGGGAACATGAAGATACGTGTCCTTCAGGTCTATGGTCGTCATGAACTGACCCTCTTAGACCAAAGAAAGAATGGACGGTACCCTGAGAAACTTGTTGAGGCCCTTTAGGTCTAAAATGGGTTGAAACCTTCCCTCTTTTTTGGGAGCCACAAACAGATTTGAATAGAATCCTAGACCCTGGTCTCTTACTGGAACTGGAACAATCACTCCCAGGGAGGAAAGGTCCTGAACGCAGTTCAAGAATGCCACTTTTTTTACCTGATCTGCAGATAATCTTGAGAGGTGGAATCTTCCCCTGGGAGGGAAAGTTTTGAATTCTATTTTGAAACCCTGAGATACTATGTCCACAGCCCAAGGATCTGGGACATCTCGTCTCCATGCTTGACCAAACAGGGAAAGTCTGCCCCCCACTTGATCCGATCCCAGACTGGGGGCCGACGCTTCATGCTGACTTAGACTCAGCTGAGGGTTTCTTTGATTGCTTCCCCTTATTCCAATACTGATTGGGCTTCCAATAACTTGGACTACTCCTGCTTGGAAGAGGGAGAGGAAGACTTTTGACCTTTCAAGTTACGAAAGGAACAAAATTTACTTTGACGTCCTTTGAGTCTGTTCTTCTTGTCTTGCAGTAGGAAAGACGCTTTTCCACCTGTAATATCAGAAATTATTTCTGCCAGATCAGGTCCGAACAAGGTCTTACCCTTGTAAGGAAGCGCCAGAAGCTTGGACTTAAAGGTAACATCAGCTGACCAAGATTTTAGCCACAATGCTCTATGGGCTAGGACAGAGAAGCCAGACATCTTGGCTCCCAGTCTAATAACTTGCATGTTAGCATCATAAATAAAGCAATTGGCTAGTTTGAGAGACTTAATCATAGCTTGTATCTCCTCCAACGAAGTCTCTACTAAAATTGATTCAGACAAGGCATTGCACCAATAAGATGCCGCACTTGCTACTGTTGCAATACAAACTGCAGGTTGCTATTGAAGACCTTGATAAACATTCATCTTCTTCAAAAAAGCTTCCAGCTTTTTGTCCATGAGATCATTAAAAGGAGCAGCTATCCCCTATAGGGATTGTAGTTCTCTTAGCCAGAATAGAAATAGCCCCTTCTTCTTTAGGCACCATGCGCCAAGAATCTTTAATGGAGTCAGCAACAGGAAACATCTTTTTAAATACAGGAGATGGGGAAAAAGGAATCCATGGCTTCTCCCATTCCTGTGAAATAATCTCCGTCACACAGTCTGGGACAGGAAAAACTTCCACAGAGGAAGGAACAGCAGTATTTATTAAGTTTACTAGACTTTTTATGGTTGACAACGACAGAAGTATCAGAGTTCTCCAAAGTAGCCAATACCTCCTTTAACAGTACAAAAAGGTGTTCAAGCTTAAATCTGAAGTTTACTACTTCAGTATCAGATGAAGGAATAATACTGTCCGAATCTGAGATTTCACCCTCAGAGGCTACCGACGTATCCTCCTCATCAAACTTATGAGGGAGGGCAACCTGCGTAGCAGTAGGTGGAACAGAAACCTTACTATCTAAATGTCTAATTTTCCTCTTGCGTTTTTCCAGCATAGGAAAAGCAGATAATGCCACAGATACCGTAGAAGATGCCTGTGCAGCAAAATCTGCAGGCAAATAAACTCCTCCAGGAGGCTGAGAGGAACTGCTGCACACTGTGACAGCATGAGGCTTGGGACATTTAAAGAAGAAAGCTGTGGCATTGGCTGAACAGCATCATCCTGAGACACATTGGGCTCAGAGGGCAACAATTTATTTTTAAATTTGTGTTCTAGATGAAAACCTATATGCCTTTACGAGCCCTCTTTGCAGGATCTTGACCGCAAGCTAGATAACAATTTTAAAACCCTCATCATAACGGTAAGGAGAGTGGATGGGAGGAAAACAACGGAATACCTGTTTTTCATGCAACTGAGACCTTAACATCGGAGCAGCCCATAGAACCCCTACCACCTACTTTCTACGCTTAACACCTCCGATGGAGACAGCTGAGTACGGCTATGGCCTAGTGGAGCCAGTGTTTAAAGCTGCGGAGAACCACTCCCATCTACACGGCTAGCACTGCTCCAACAACTACTCTGTCCTAGTAAGTTGATAGGATGGAGTCGCTCCCCCCCGGTGTCAGGGCGTCCGACTTCCGAGATCGGACCCAGATACCTCTGAGAACTCTCTCCTCATCTGCAAATCCTGGAGTGGTATAGCCAAACAGCCAGAGAGTTTCGCAGCCGGGCTTGGTCACTGTTCATAATCACCTGTCTCGGCTCCCACACAATGCATATTTGGAGCAGCCTATAATGAGTCGACAGGTAGCAGCTATACCCCAAAATGTCTCTTCACAGAGCTTTACACTTCCAACTCCCATCATCATTTTTCCTGCCTGGCACCGCAGAATAGGTATTGGATGACTCTCATTATTTATAATTAGAGGACAGTGAACCCCATCCATTTTGCAACTGCCTGCACTGTAATTGATCTCTGCACAGCAGAAAGAACTTAGAGGGATTATTGCATAGGGTTACCTTACTGTGCCTATCAACATTTTATATGCACATTAATATGTAAAGAGATGTCTGTAAAATGTATATTACATAGGTGGTCCCTTTCAAGTTCTCTCTTTACTCATTGCAGGGGAAAACTACCTCTAAATTATATTAAGTATTAAGATATTTTACCCCCATTAATGCATCACCAATGATAGCTTTTAGGAATGTTATTTGTATGCATATAGATAGTGGGCTTTATTCTTCCCAGAAAACCTAGCCTCCTTTATGTTTAGGAGTCACTGAGTACAGTAATGATGTTAAAACAATTAGCGAGCTAGATAAGCTATTTAGACCTCAACTTACGTATCCATATCTAGGCTAATTTCACTACCTAGTGTTTGTTTGTGGTGCATATTCGCTGAACTACATTAGCTTACAGACTCACATGGTCAAATCCTCATAGAACACTAATTGGAGTTTATCTTGTCTAACTATAGGCTCTCTGGCTGATGTGAGTACAAGCCCTTATTTATTCAATTATCTCCTCCCTGTGAGCATGACATAATGGCTGGGATGGCTTTGCAACCTGTCGAGCCCCTACCTATTAAGTTGCCCCACATATTGCATCAAAATAGCGAATACAGGCAGTATATCTTCGAATCGAGTATATGCGTATCTGAGTATGTGCATATGTCCATGCACTCTTTTACCCACTAGTGCTGAACTCTCCACTAACACTTACATCTCATTTTAAACAGATCACAGGATCATACGGCTTACTGTATCATATGTACATACTACAATGTGTTTGTTCGGGCCTTATGTAACCTCCACCAGAGGTCAGGACTAATCCCTTAGAATTTCACATTAAAAGATATGTTGTTTCATGTTACTATATCAGATAATATCCGCTTAACAGTACTATGGTTCATAAATGACCATATCACGTTAAGAAGTGCTTACCCGCTGAAAAACTATTTTGAACTTAATATCAGTTTATATTTACTATTATGTTTTAAATTATATTAAGTGTTATTGGGCCAAACATGGTCTTTGATATGACTACCTTGTCCCATCAGTTTTTCCTATATCAAAGGGCCCATAAGGGACAAGCGAACTAGTCCTTTATGAAAATCATTAAATACATAAAATGGAGGTTTCAGTTAATATTTTGCTGATTATTATGTTTGTTGGCTTTTCATTTACTTATTTCATTGTATTGTGTTTTATGACAAACTGTTGTCTTTTATGATATGTGACATTTATTCTATGGGGGGGGGGGGTTCTGCAAAACCTCAATAAAAGAATATAAAAAAATATATATATTTAATGAACAATAAAAAATAACTACATTTTAAATTAGATACAATGCATAAAACAATATGCATTATACATGACAATACATATTTTAACATTTGATATAAATATAGCGGCATGGCTCCTATAGTTATAATAGGCAGTTTTTTTTGTGTGTATACTTTATTAAGTCAGGTAGACTGCAGACATTACGTAGGTGTAGGACTTCTGTGGGAGTTAGCCAGGCGTGCAGGGACAGTATAGAGTACTGTTGTGTGGGAGTTAGTTGGGCATTTTAGGGGAGTGTAGCTAAGACATGACGTAGGCGCTCTGTGGGAGTTAGCTGGGCATTCCAGGGGGAATATAGTGAAGACATGACGTAGGTGAAGGCGGTCTGTGGGAGATAGCTACAATACCCCGGGAACACCAAGCTAAGACATGACATAGGTGTTATTAGGGAGTTAGCTGGGCATTCCGGGGGGGGGGGGGGGAAGTATAGCTAGAATATGACATAGGTGTAGGCATTCTGAAGGAGTTTGCTGTACTTTGATTGGGATACATCGCCAGCAGTGCAATATATTTCAATTTCTGAAGTACAGGTTGCGAGTAGAGTGTCAGCTATGTTTGTCTCACCACCTTTTCAGTGGTGAAACTTTACCGTGTGAGGCAGGTAGTGTAGGTGTAGTAACAGTTAGGTCACACAGGCATTATTTGAAGTGTTCCTACATAGAAACAGAGTTTGGTTTCAGTGAGAGCACTGTCTGCACTGTGTAGGAACACTTTAAATACAAAGACATTTTCTATTTCTTCTATTATCAAAACATAAATTATGCTTACCAGATAATCTCCTTTCCTTCTGTATGAGGAGAGTCCACGGCTTCATTCATTACTTGTGGGAATACAGAACCTGGCCACCAGGAGGAGGCAAAGACACCCCAGACAAAGGCTTAAATCATTTCACTACTTCCATCATCCCCCAGTCATTCTGCAGAGGGAACAAGGAACAGTAGGAGAAATATCAGGGTATAAAAGGTGCCAGAAGAATAACAAAAATTTAGGTCCGCCCAACAGAGAAAATGGGCGGGGGCCATGGACTCTCCTCATACAGAAGGAAAGGAAATTATCTGGTAAGCATAATTTATGTTTTTCTTCTTAATATGAGGAGAGTCCATCGCTTCATTCATTACATTACCCAAGCTCTAGAGGACACTGAATGAAAATGGGAGGGTAAAAAGAGAGGCAGACCCTATTCTGAGGGCACCACAGCCTGCAAAACTTTTCTCCCAATAGCTGCTTCAGCCAAAACAAAAACATCAAATTTGTAAAAAAAGGTATGTAAGGAGGACCAGGTAGCCGCCCTACAAATCTGCTCCATAGAAGCCTCATTCTTGAAGGCCCAAGACAAAGCCACATCTCTAGTTGAATGAGCCATAATCCTCTGAGGAGGCTTATGTTCCACTGATTCATATGCCAAGCAAATAATGCTCCTCAACCAAAAGGATAGGGAAGTGGAAGAAGCCTTTTGCCCTTTACGCTTCCCAGAATAGACAACAAACAAGGATGAAGTCTGTCTAAAGTCCTTCGAAGATAGAATTTCAAAGCCCGAACCACATCCAAATTATGAAGTAATCGTTCCTTCGAAGGAGGATTGGGACAAGGAAGAAACCACAAACTAGATTTAAGCTCCAGGGAGGAGTGGTAGGTCTAAACACAGGCCTGATTCTAAACATAGCCTGAACAAAAGACTCTATATCAGGAAGATCAGCAAGCCTCTTGAGCAATAACAGAGAGACGAAATCTGTCCCTTTAAGGAACTAGCAGCAAGTCCCTTCTCCAAACCATCTTGGAGAAAGGAAAGAATCCTGAACACCTTGACCTTATGCCAGGGGAATCCACGCTCTTCGCACCAGAATAAGTAGGTCCTCCACACCTTATGATAGATGCGACGGGTGACCGGCTTTCTAGCTTGAATGAGAGTATCACATCACTCTCTCAGAAAAACCTCTCTTGGCTAGGACAAAGCGTTCAATCTCCACGCAGTCAGCCTCAGAGAATCTAGATTCTGATGAACAAAAGTACCCTGTTCCAGCAGATCCCTGTGACAGGGTAACCTCCATGGAGGAGATGAAGACATCCCCACCAGATCAGCGAACCACATCCTTCGCGACCACGATGGAGCAATTAGAATAGCGAAAGATTGCTCCTGCTTGATGCGGGCCACTACACGAGGGAGAAGTGGTAACAGTGGAAATATGTAAACTAGGTTGAACCTCCAAAGCACTTCTAATGCATCTATCACCTCTGTCTGAGGATCCCAGGACCCATATCTGGGTAGCTTGGTATCGAGTCGGGAAGCCATGAGATCTATCTCCGGCACCTCCATCTGTTGCAAATCTCCGCAAATTGATAAAATGTTTGTCTGCTGAGAAAATCCGCTTCCCAGTTGTCCACACCCAGAATGTGGATTTCTGACAGCGAGCAGTTGTGGGCCTCTGCCCATTCCAGAATCCAAGATACTTCCCTCATTACTAGGGAGCTCCTCGTTCCCCCCTGATGGTTGATGTAAGCCACCGAGGTTATGTTGTCTGATTGGAATCTGATAAACTGGGACGAACTCAGAAGAGGCCAAGCCTTCAAAGCATTGAAAAATCGCTCAAAGTTCCAATATGTTGATCGGGAGGAGGGATTCCTCTCGAGTCCACAGGCCCTGTGCCTTCCTGGCGCCCCATCCTGATAGACTTGCATCCAAAGTCACAATCTCCCAGGATGGTCTCAAGAAGGATGTCCCTTGGGACAGGTGATCTGGACAGAGCCACCAAGAGAGCGATTCTCTCGACTGGTTGTCCAGAGAAATCTGTTGAGACATATCAGAGTGGTCAAAGTTCCATTGCCTCAGCATGCACAGCTGAAGAGGTCTGAGATGGAATCTGGTGAGTGGGATGACATCTATGCTGGACACCATAAGTCCAATTACCTCCATACACTGGGCCACAGAGGGCCTTAAGGAGGTCTGGAGGGCAAGACAATTGAAAGTAATTTTGCAACGTCTCTGGTCTGTGGATATGAAATCTATTATCGTACCCAGGAACTCCACCATGGTACTGGGAACCAGAGAACTCTGGATCTCGCCACCGCGAGCAGAGCCCCCAGAACCTTCGTAAAGACTCTTGGGGCAGTAGCTAGCCCAATTGGAAGAGCAACAAGCTGGAAGTGCTAGTCCAGAAACGCAAATCTTAAGAACTTGAAGTGATCATTGTGTATTGGCACATGAAAGTAAGCATCCTTCAAGTCTATTGTAGTCATGAACTGTCCCTCTTGAACTAAGGGCAGAATAGACCTTATCGTCTCCATCTTGAATGATGGGACCGACAGGAACTTGTTTAAGCACTTTAGATCCAGAATCAGGCGAAACATACCCTCCTACTTTGGGACCACAAAAAGGTTGGAGTAGTACCCCAGACCTCTCTGCTAGAGGTACCAGCACAATTACTCCTAGGGAGGAGAGATCCCTCACGCACCCTAGAAAAGTTTTTCGTTTTTCTGGTCTTGAAAACAGGTTTGATAAGAGGAATCTGCCCCTGGGTGGATGAGATTTGAAACCTATCCTGTAACCTTGTGCGATGACCTCCAGAACCCAAGGGTCTTGTACATCCCCAAGTCAAGCCTCCACAAAAAGATAGTTTGCCCCAACATGACTCAGCAACCAATGGGGGGCTGCCCCTTCATGCCGATTTTGTTTCGGCGGGCCTCTTGTACTGCTTGGATTTATTCAAAGATTGAGCCGGTTTCCAATTTCGCTTGAACTGCTCAGGCTTCATGGAGGGCTTCTTGCATTGGGCTTTATCCGATCGAAAGGGACAAAAATTAGGACACTGTCCTTTAGGTTTATTCTTCTTGTCCTGCGGTAGAAAAGCACCTTTGCCCCCAGTGACCGTGGATATGATTGAGTCCAGGCCTGGACTGAAAAGAATCTTCCCCTTAAATGGAAGGGAACATAATCTAGGATTCATGTCCGCAAACCAAGACTTTAGCCAGAGTGCCCTACGGGCTAGAACAGAAAAAAACTAATGTCTTGGCATTCAGGCGAATGATCTGCATATTGGCATTGCAGATAAAAGAATTAGCTACCCTCAAGGCCTTAATTCTTTCCTGGATCTTGTCAAGGGGAGTTTCCACCTCAATCATTTCCGACAGAGTCGCACCAATAGGTAGAGACTCCAGCCACCGCAGCAACCACCGCTGCAGGTTGAAACAAATACCCTGTGTGCTGAAACATCTTTCTTTATTTACAGTTTCTAGCTTTTTATCCATGGGCTCCTTAAACGACGAACTATCCTCAAGCGGGGTAGTAGTGCTCTTAGCAAGCGTGGAGATAGCTCCATCCACCTTAGGGACGGAACCCCACAACTCCAACTTCTTAAAGGAAGAAGGGGGAGAAAAAAGATCCAAGTCTCTCCCATTCATTCTTAATAATAATAATAATATTTGCCATCTTTACAGGAACGGGGAAAGTCTGTGGCACTACCCTGTCCTCATAATCCTTATCAAGCTTAGGAATAGAAGGTTCCTCAGGTAATTTAGGTTCTGGAACCTCTAAAGCAGCCAACACTTCTTTTAACAGAAAGCGTAAATGCTCAATCCTAAATCTAAAGTCTGGTTCCTTAAGCAACCGGAAGTTTAGAGGCTGCAGATTCCAACCCAGAAAGAGCATCCATTGAAGTATCAGAGGCGTCCTCATTAGCGGATAATCTTGTATCAGATAAATCCAACAAGTTGGTAGATAACATCTGGGAAGGATAGCAATATTTGACCTTTCACTTGCGCTTAGCAGTGCGAGGTAAAGCACTGAAGACTGCAGACACTGCCGTCTGTAGCTGATCAGTAAAGTCTGGCGGTAAGAGGGCCCCTCCCGAAGGAGGATTAGCAGTGCAATGGGAAGCTGCATGTGTAATAGGAGACGACAGCAGGGAACGCACCTCACGGGATGGAGACACCTCAGAGGTTGACGGTTCAGTGGTACTAAACATCTTAGATATAAGTACTTTATCAAGGCATGTGGAACATAATTGAGCAGGCGGGTATACCGTAGCCTCCTCACAATAAAAACATGTAATAGATTTTGGTAAAGAGGGAGTACCCTCTAACGTATAAGAGTCCTCAATAGCTTCCGCTTTTACGATGGACTATAGAAAATATAAATGGCACCCTTATACTCCCAATGGCTGGGGCACTCACCACCTCCTATGACCCAGGCTCCACAGAGAAACCACTTCAACTCCTGTAAACCGCACGGTCAGGAAAGAGGAAATCAATGAGACCACACCCGGTCACGTGGTGTGCCATGCAGGACTGCCCCTGCTCCTGGAATAAGCGTGCCAAATCTAACAGGCCGCGCAGTTATCCAAAAATGAAGGTAAAACCTGAATGTTCCAACATCTGCCCGAGCCTCATCCAACACGTCGCAGAATAAAACATAATAAAGCAAATTATGCGTCAATCCCCCCTGTTCAATAATCCCCTTCCGGAGATATTAACCTTTGATTCCATACAGATAAAAGGAGTAACACTGTGACCCTGTCTTCTTGTGCTATGAGTATAAAATGAACTTACCGGAATCACTGCCGTGGAACAGACACACAACCTCTCATGTTTGACAGTCTTGTAGCATCGCACCTGATATGGACTTGAGTGCTTAGGAGCTGTTAATACGAGTCTGGATGGTTTTGCAGAAAGACTCTCCCTGCATCTCCAGAGCCTAACATTTGTCAATGCTCTCACTGAGAGGCTGACAAGACTACTTAAAACTCCAGTCCCATGCCGAAGGGTACTACCCTCTATAAGAAACTACTCCGAAACTTCAGACACTTCTCTGCCATCCTCCTGTGATGAAAGGCAAAGAATGACTGGGGGAGGTATTTAATCCTTTGACTGGGGTGTCTTTGCCTCCTCCTGGTGGCCAGGTTCTGTATTCCCACAAGTAATGAATGAAGCCGTGGACTCTCCTCATATTAAGAAGGAAATTTACTTTATTGTAATGTTATTCTTTGTTGAAGAGATACCTAGGTAAGAAGTGTGCATGTCTGAAGCACTACATGACAGGAAATAGTGCTACCAGCTAGTGCTCTAGCTAAGGAATAACATTGAAATATACAAAACTAACAAGCGCACCCACAACTCAAGATATCAATTTATTAATGACACTCCGTTTACATACAATACTGCACTATAAAAATAAAAAAATCTACTACTCATTTGAAGTTCAGACTAAGTGCTATTGCATTGTCTTGTTATCTTGCATTTGATGATTATGTAAATCTAATGTGTTGACTGGTCATTTAAGTATAGAATCTTTCAGTATAGGAGGGGATACCACATGCTAAATCAGCTATTTCAAAAATGCATGATAACAAGTAAATGCAATAGCACTTAGTCTGAACTTCAAACGAGTAGTAGAACAAAGTTATGTCTATTTCCACTCCCCCCTGTATCATGTGACAGCCATCCGCCATTTACAAATGCATAAACGTGTATTCTGTGAATTCCTGCACATGCTCAGTAGGAGCTAGTGACTCAAAAACTGTAAATATAAAAAGACTGTGCACGTTTTGTTACTGGAAGTAAATTGGAAAGTTGTTTAAAATTGCTGCTCTATCTGAATCATGAGGGTTTCATTTTGAATGCAGTGTCCCTTTAATACACTCCAGCAGGTAAAATGGATCATTGGGAGCAAATTAAAGGGGAGAATTTTTTGGATAAACTGTCCCTTTAATGTATGGGAATTACAAACTGAGTTTTAATTTATTCCGAGTAAAACTACAAATGTATGAGTAACTGCTTCTCTTGGCGTGTCTTGTCCCCACCCAAACAATTTTACTAAAGATTTCAGGTTATCAAGCCAGTATCTGGATTATACACACCCTTAGAAGCTATATCAGTCAATTCTTAGGTGTGATCAGAATAATGGAATTGTTACAGTTCGTTCTTCAAACAACCTAATAATGTATTTAGCAAAAGTAGAAATGGGTGGAACATCTTTAATAATACAGAGTAATTAAGGATACATTTCAGAAATGGAATAAGACAGTAAAACATAAGGCACAACTGTGGTTTTTTTGTTTGTTTGCTTACAGTCCACATACAACAATTAAGGGCCATAGGAGATAATGTTCTTACACAGAGCACCGATTAAGAAGAGAGAGAGAGAGAGAGACGTATATTTGCTTTAAGAAATACATACTAGTATTTCTATTTGGACAACAACCCCAGGAATTTTGGATATATTCTTCAGCAACAAATGTGAAGCATTAAGATACGTTTCACATACTCTCTCCCACTTACATACATACATACTCTTTTAAGAGCTTAAATATTTTTGCAGTTGGAAAAAAAGGCAAAATTTAACATAAGTTAATTGTTATTTACACAGACAAATGAATCAGAAAACGTATTTTTGGAATTCGTGGTTGCTAAGAGATGTAACTGGCAAACTAACAAAAAGGGACTAATTACAAGTTGGATATAAAAAAAGCGTGAACAAAAGATCAGCGCTTCTATCTACCCCATTGTATGCTCTAATAGTATTGGCAATTAAATGTTCTGATTGCACAATATTAACTATAAATTCTTTACAGTATATGACGACATTTCCATACAGGCAGATCCCCTTGGTTACAAATCCATAATAAAGAAAAGTGCTTTACTGTTTGTGAAACAAAAAATAATATTCCAACCTGAAATATTTTAATTGCAAGAGGATCAATGTGTAGTGCAGATTTAACCCCTCTGCTGCCAAAGAGGTTGCCAATGACATTAAGATGGTTATTGAAATGCAAGTTAAAGACAGAGAATATAACATCTCATTCGCATTCTGTTGTGTTTATTAAATGTTACTTTTCACACTACACCTTGGTATAAGATTTTAATACTTACACCAGTTTAGAGCAGGCTTTTTGAATACCACTTAGGATATATAGGTTCATGTCTAACGATTCTGATAGTTTCAATGTACAAAAATTCTTTATTATTCGTTTAACACACAAAAAAAAAAGATAAATAGGTTCTGGCAGACTTGCAGATAAGGTACCCGAAGTTCCCAGTTTTGCGTGCAAACAACAGTGCCATGTTTCCCTACCTTTCCTACTCTCTTTGCCAGTCTTGCACACCTTGGCATAGAATGTCTAATATAAAAGGCCCCACCCAGTGTAACCAGCAGCATAAATCTACAATAAAGTGATTTTTAAAAATAAAGATTCAACAGGAATGCTACAGTGTGACAAATCAGTGGCAGATAAACTGCAGGACAATCAAGTGAGTGTGGACAGGTTAAGGGTAAGGAAGTGTTGGGTTTGACAAATGAACAAGTGCACACCACTAAGCTGACAATCTAATTCATTAGGTCTATTAAATTTAGCCAAAACACACAAATACACACAATACTGTTGCTTCCTTCGGAAAACAAAGACGGGGACACTAGGAACTAAATGTACAACTCACAGATGTCCCTGTATTCAAGTATTTCAGAATCCATGCACTTTTCCTTAGCAATGCAGAAATATCTCCCTAAAACCAAAAAACATTTCCACTGCAAAAGTGATATGAAAGCAAACAGGAGTTAGTGAGGAAATGTCATCTGTCTGACCCAAATTTACTGGAATCTGACAGCCGGTAACCTTGTGGGACCGGTTAGTACAGTAAAGAGCACATACATGTGGTTTATTGCATTACTGGAGTGGGCTGGATTCTTCATGGACTGCTCAGGAGTGTCTTCATACTGCAGGCAGAAAGAGTAGCTATAGCAGAGGGAAGGAACATAGGGTAGCTTGGATTCAGACTTTTGGTTTAAACAGTCTTTTAGGCACTTCATTTGGCTGGTGAATTCCCCAGTTGCACTCAGATACCAGTTTGGCAGTTTATTTTTACTGGCCATCACACAGCTGGGCATGTTAATAATGGTGGCAAGACCTTCCTTTGCACCTGCTGCATTTGTGCGTATGAAGATTTCGCACACTCACGTCTTCAGGTGCTTGGGTCTAGTTGGACTTGGGTTTGCCATTTTTGGCTTTGCCGTTCTGATGTATGGCGCCATTGACGGCTGCATTACCCTTCGGCAGACGTTTTCCCTTGGTGTAGGCCTGGTACCAGAAATTGGAAAATAACATGAAGAAGACTGTGCCATAAATCCAGATGAGGTGAATAAAGATGGGGTACTGGTACCCACAGCTGGGCATGAAGTAATACTGTGAGATGTGAATGGAGACCAATACAAATTGGATCTGGGAGACAAAACAGAAATGTTGAATGACAATGAGGAAGGAATATAATGATGTGAAACTATGAACACATTTCTAGGATTTCTGATATTACCAGTTTACTTAAAGGGACAGTCTACTCCAGAATTGTTATTGTTTAAAAAGATAGATAATCCATGTATTATCCATTCCCCAGTTTTGCATAACCAACACTTATATTAATACACTTTTTACCTCCGATTACTTTGTAGCTAAGCCTCTACAGACTGCACCCTTATTTCAGTTATTTTGACAGACTTGCATTTTAGCCAATCAGTGCTGACTCCTAGGTAATTCCATGGGTGAGCACATTGTTATCCAATATGGCACACATGAACTAACACTGTCTAGCTGTATAAAATGTCAAAATCGACTGAGATAACGGGTGGCCTTTAAGGGTTTAAAATACCAAGAGAACAAAGCAAATTTGATGTTAAAAGTAAATTGGAAAGTTGTTTAAAATTACATGCCCTGTCTGAATCATGAAAGTTTAATTTTGACTAGACTGTCCCTTTTAATTAAACCAAACACATTCTACAAGCAGACGTCCTGTATCCTCTTACCAGTTGAATGGCTGTCATGTGTTTCTTCCACCAAAGGTATTTCTGGAAACGTGGTCCAGCAGCAGACAGTCCATAGTATAAGTACATAATGACATGAACCAGGGAATTGATCATAGCATGAAAAGAGCCCATACCGCCTGTTAGGGAATAAAAACCATGAGTTCTAATTCAGACTGGAAAGCAGAGAGACCTAAAGTGGTCAGGGCCCTTACCTGGACCAAATTTCACTCCCCACCACCAACTGCAGGGCAGAACAGAGTGATGGAAGATGTGCAAAAACGTGATCTGCTCATTCTTCTTTCTCAAGACAAAGAAAACCTTAAGGGAAAAAAGCACTCTTTAAGAACCAGTAGTACAACATAATAACATTTATAGCAGAGAGCCCATCACATAGGAATAGGTCTACAAAGCTGACATCATAGAGACTTGCTCATGCAATGATGCTATATTAAATGATTGTCTAATGTAGGGATTAGCCAATGACAAGAGGCATATGTGTGTAGCTAATAATCAGCAGCTAACTCCAAGTAGTGCACTGCTGCACCTGAGCATACCTAGGTATTCTTTTCAACAAGAGATACAATGAGAATGAAGTACATTTGGTAATAGAAGTAAACTGCATACTCTGAACAATTAAACTTTAATTTTGACTTTCATGTCCATTTGAAGAACAAATTCTGTAAGGCATGTTCACTTGTCTTAAAGGGATATGAATCACTTAAAGGGATATGAATTTCCAACATTTATTTTTAAAAAGTTTCCAATTGACTTCTATTATTAAATTTGCTACGTTCCCATTGTATTCTGTATTGAAGAGATCCTTATTTATGTCCCTGCATTTCATCAAAGGATACAAATAGAACAAATAACTTTTACCAATAGGAACAAATTAGAAAGTTATCTAAAATTGCAACTGAATCAGGAAGCAAAAAAAATTGGGTTTCATTTCCTTTAATAGTCTGACGGAAAAAAACAGAATTTATGTTTACCTGATAAATTTCTTTCTCCAACGGTGTGTCCGGTCCACGGCGTCATCCTTACTTGTGGGATATTCTCTTCCCCAACAGGAAATGGCAAAGAGCCCAGCAAAGCTGGTCACATGATCCCTCCTAGGCTCCGCCTACCCCAGTCATTCGACCGACGTTAAGGAGGAATATTTGCATAGGAGAAACCATATGGTACCGTGGTGACTGTAGTTAAAGAAAATAAAATATCAGACCTGATTAAAAAAACCAGGGCGGGCCGTGGACCGGACACACCGTTGGAGAAAGAAATTTATCAGGTAAACATAAATTCTGTTTTCTCCAACATAGGTGTGTCCGGTCCACGGCGTCATCCTTACTTGTGGGAACCAATACCAAAGCTTTAGGACACGGATGAAGGGAGGGAGCAAATCAGGTCACCTAAATGGAAGGCACCACGGCTTACAAAACCTTTCTCCCAAAAATAGCCTCAGAAGAAGCAAAAGTATCAAACTTGTAAAATTTGGTAAAAGTGTGCAGTGAAGACCAAGTCGCTGCCCTACATATCTGATCAACAGAAGCCTCGTTCTTGAAGGCCCATGTGGAAGCCACAGCCCTAGTGGAATGAGCTGTGATTCTTTCGGGAGGCTGCCGTCCGGCAGTCTCGTAAGCCAATCTGATGATGCTTTTAATCCAAAAAGAGAGAGAGGTAGAAGTTGCTTTTTGACCTCTCCTTTTACCTGAATAAACAACAAACAAGGAAGATGTTTGTCTAAAATCCTTTGTAGCATCTAAATAGAATTTTAGAGCGCGAACAACATCCAAATTGTGCAACAAACGTTCCTTCTTTGAAACTGGTTTTGGACACAGAGAAGGTACGATAATCTCCTGGTTAATGTTTTTGTTAGAAACAACTTTTGGAAGAAAACCAGGTTTAGTACGTAAAACCACCTTATCTGCATGGAACACCAGATAAGGAGGAGAACACTGCAGAGCAGATAATTCTGAGACTCTTCTAGCAGAAGAAATCGCAACTAAAAACAAAACTTTCCAAGATAATAACTTAATATCAACGGAATGTAAGGGTTCAAACGGAACCCCCTGAAGAACTGAAAGAACTAAATTGAGACTCCAAGGAGGAGTCAAAGGTTTGTAAACAGGCTTGATTCTAACCAGAGCCTGAACAAAGGCTTGAACATCTGGCACAGCTGCCAGCTTTTTGTGAAGTAATACCGACAAGGCAGAAATCTGTCCCTTCAGGGAACTTGCAGATAATCCTTTTTCCAATCCTTCTTGAAGGAAGGATAGAATCCTAGGAATCTTAACCTTGTCCCAAGGGAATCCTTTAGATTCACACCAACAGATATATTTTTTCCAAATTTTGTGGTAAATCTTTCTAGTCACAGGCTTTCTGGCCTGAACAAGAGTATCGATCACAGAATCTGAGAATCCTCGCTTCGATAAAATCAAGCGTTCAATCTCCAAGCAGTCAGCTGGAGTGAAACCAGATTCGGATGTTCGAACGGACCCTGAACAAGAAGGTCTCGTCTCAAAGGTAGCTTCCAAGGTGGAGCCGATGACATATTCACCAGATCTGCATACCAAGTCCTGCGTGGCCACGCAGGAGCTATCAAGATCACCGACGCCCTCTCCTGCTTGATCCTGGCTATCAGCCTGGGGATGAGAGGAAATGGCGGGAACACATAAGCTAGTTTGAAGGTCCAAGGTGCTACTAGTGCATCCACTAGAGCCGCCTTGGGATCCCTGGATCTGGCCCCGTAGCAAGGAACTTTGAAGTTCTGACGAGAGGCCATCAGATCCATGTCTGGAATGCCCCACAGGTGAGTGACTTGGGCAAAGATTTCCGGATGGAGTTCCCACTCCCCCGGATGCAATGTCTGACGACTCAGAAAATCCGCTTCCCAATTTTCCACTCCTGGGATGTGGATAGCAGACAGGTGGCAGGAGTGAGACTCCGCCCAAAGAATAATTTTGGTTACTTCTTCCATCGCTAGGGAACTCCTTGTTCCCCCCTGATGGTTGATGTACGCAACAGTCGTCATGTTGTCTGATTGAAACCGTATGAACCTGGTCCTCGCAAGCTGGGGCCAGGCCTGGAGCGCATTGAATATCGCTCTCAGTTCCAGAATATTTATCGGTAGAAGAGATTCTTCCCGAGACCAAAGACCCTGAGCTTTCAGGGATCCCCAGACCGCGCCCCAGCCTATCAGACTGGCGTCGGTCGTGACAATGACCCACTCTGGTCTGTGGAACATCATCCCTTGAGACAGATTGTCCAGGGACAGCCACCAACGGAGTGAGTCTCTGGTCCTCTGATTTACTTGCATCTTCGGAGACAAGTCTGTATAGTCCCCATTCCACTGACTGAGCATGCACAGTTGTAATGGTCTTAGATGAATGCGCGCAAAAGGAACTATGTCCATCGCCGCCACCATCAACCCGATCACTTCCATGCACTGAGCTATGGAAGGAAGAGGAACGGAATGAAGTATCCGACAAGAGTCCAGAAGCTTTGTTTTTCTGGCCTCTGTTAGAAAGATCCTCATTTCTAAGGAGTCTATAATTGTTCCCAAGAAGGGAACCCTTGTTGACGGGGATAGAGAACTCTTTTCCACGTTCACTTTCCAGCCGTGAGATCTGAGAAAGGCCAGGACAATGTCCGTGTGAGCCTTTGCTTGAGGAAGGGACGACGCTTGAATCAGAATGTCGTCCAGGTAAGGTACTACTGCAATGCCCCTTGGTCTTAGCACCGCTAGAAGGGACCCTAGTACCTTTGTGAAAATCCTTGGAGCAGTGGCTAATCCGAAAGGAAGCGCCACGAACTGGTAATGTTTGTCCAGGAATGCAAACCTTAGGAACCGATGATGTTCCTTGTGGATAGGAATATGTAGATACGCATCCTTTAAATCCACCGTGGTCATAAATTGACCTTCCTGGATGGAAGGAAGGATAGTTCGAATGGTTTCCATCTTGAACGATGGGACCTTGAGAAATTTGTTTAAGATCTTGAGATCTAGGATTGGTCTGAACGTTCCCTCTTTTTTGGGAACTATGAACAGATTGGAGTAGAACCCCATCCCTTGTTCTCTTAATGGAACAGGATGAATTACTCCCATTTTTAACAGGTCTTCTACACAATGTAAGAACGCCTGTCTTTTTATGTGGTCTGAAGACAACTGCGACTTGTGGAACCTCCCCCTTGGGGGAAGTCCCTTGAATTCCAGAAGATAACCCTGGGAGACTATTTCTAGCGCCCAAGGATCCAGAACATCTCTTGCCCAAGCCTGAGCGAAGAGAGAGAGTCTGCCCCCCACCAGATCCGGTCCCGGATCGGGGGCCAATATTTCATGCTGTCTTGGTAGCAGTGGCAGGTTTCTTGGCCTGCTTTCCCTTGTTCCAGCCTTGCATTGGTCTCCAAGCTGGCTTGGCCTGAGAAGTATTACCCTCTTGCTTAGAGGACGTAGCACCTTGGGCTGGTCCGTTTTTACGAAAGGGACGAAAATTAGGTCTATTTTTTGCCTTGAAGGGCCGATCCTGAGGAAGGGCGTGGCCCTTACCCCCAGTGATATCAGAGATAATCTCTTTCAAGTCAGGACCAAACAGCGTTTTCCCCTTGAAAGGAATGTTTAGTAGCTTGTTCTTGGAAGACGCATCAGCCGACCAAGATTTCAACCAAAGCGCTCTGCGCGCCACAATAGCAAACCCAGAGTTCTTAGCCGCTAACTTAGCCAATTGCAAAGAGGCGTCTAGAGTGAAAGAATTAGCCAATTTGAGAGCATTGATTCTGTCCATAATCTCCTCATAAGGAGGAGAGTCACTATCGAGCACCTTAAGCAGTTCATCAAACCAGAAATATGCGGCTGTAGTGACAGGGACAATGCATGAAATGGGTTGTAGAAGGTAACCCTGCTGAACAAACATCTTTTTAAGCAAACCTTCTAATTTTTTATCCATAGGATCTTTGAAAGCACAACTATCCTCTATGGGAATAGTGGTGCGTTTGTTTAAAGTAGAAACCGCTCCCTCGACCTTGGGGACTGACTGCCATAAGTCCTTTCTGGGGTCGACCATAGGAAACAATTTTTTAAATATGGGGGGAGGGACGAAAGGAATACCGGGCCTTTCCCATTCTTTATTAACAATGTCCGCCACCCGCTTGGGTATAGGAAAAGCTTCTGGGAGCCCCGGCACCTCTAGGAACTTGTCCATTTTACATAGTTTCTCTGGGATGACTAAATTTTCACAATCATCCAGAGTGGATAATACCTCCTTAAGCAAAATGCGGAGATGTTCCAATTTAAATTTAAATGTAATCACATCAGATTCAGCCTGCTGAGAAATGTTCCCTAAATCAGGAATTTCTCCCTCAGACAAAACCTCCCTGGCCCCCTCAGATTGGGTTAGGGGCCCTTCAGAGATATTAATATCAGCGTCGTCATGCTCTTCAGTAACTAAAACAGAGCAGCCACGCTTACGCTGACAAGGGTTCATTTTGGCTAAAATGTTTTTGACAGAATTATCCATTACAGCCGTTAATTGTTGCATAGTAAGGAGTATTGGCGCGCTAGATGTACTAGGGGCCTCCTGAGTGGGCAAGACTCGTGTAGACGAAGGAGGGAATGATGCAGTACCATGCTTACTCCCCTCACTTGAGGAATCATCTTGGGCATCATTGTCATTATCACATAAATCACATTTATTTAAATGAATAGGAATTCTGGCTTCCCCACATTCAGAACACAGTCTATCTGGTAGTTCAGACATGTTAAACAGGCATAAACTTGATCAGAAAGTACAAAAAACGTTTTAAAATAAAACCGTTACTGTCACTTTAAATTTTAAACTGAACACACTTTATTACTGCAATTGCGAAAAAACATGAAGGAATTGTTCAAAATTCACCAAATTTTCACCACAGCGTCTTAAAGCCTTGAAAATATTGCACACCAATTTTGGAAGCTTTAACCCTTAAAATAACGGAACCGGAGCCGTTTTAAGCTTTAAACCCCTTTACAGTCCCTGGTATCTGCTTTGCTGAGACCCAACCAAACCCAAAGGGGAATACGATACCAAATGACGCCTTCAGAAGTCTTTTATAAGTATCAGAGCTCCTCTCACATGCGACTGCATGCCATGCCTCTCAAAAACAAGTGCGCAACACCGGCGCGAAAATGAGACTCTGCCTATGCTTTGGGAAAGCCCCTAAAGAATAAGGTGTCTAAAACAGTGCCTGCCGATATTATTAAATCAAAATACCCAGAATAAATGATTCCTCAAGGCTAAATAAGTGTTAATATCAATCGATTTAGCCCAAAAAAAGTCTACAGTTTAAATAAGCCCTTGTGAAGCCCTTATTTACAATCGTAATAAACATGGCTTACCGGATCCCATAGGGAAAATGACAGCTTCCAGCATTACATCGTCTTGTTAGAATGTGTCATACCTCAAGCAGCAAGAGACTGCAAACTGTTCCCCCAACTGAAGTTAATTGCTCTCAACAGTCCTGTGTGGAACAGCCATGGATTTTAGTTACGGTTGCTAAAATCATTTTCCTCATACAAACAGAATTCTTCATCTCTTTTCTGTTTCTGAGTAAATAGTACGTACCAGCACTATTTGAAAATAACAAACTCTTGATTGAATAATGAAAAACTACAGTTAAACACTAAAAAACTCTAAGCCATCTCCGTGGAGATGTTGCCTGTACAACGGCAAAGAGAATGACTGGGGTAGGCGGAGCCTAGGAGGGATCATGTGACCAGCTTTGCTGGGCTCTTTGCCATTTCCTGTTGGGGAAGAGAATATCCCACAAGTAAGGATGACGCCGTGGACCGGACACACCTATGTTGGAGAAAGGTTTTCTAAACTTACACATAAGTATCTAATACTAGATAACCCTGACATTATTTCCTAGTTGCTCTATAGCAGTGGAAAGTTTAAACTAACGATCGGCCCAGAGCATGGCTGATTCATACAAGTAGTAATTCATCAGATTCACTCACACTAGAAACACGTTAGTTAGGAGACAAATATCTTGGATAGATCCTTTAGCAGAATAAACTCTCTCTTAGTAGATGAAGGGAATTTATTACAATTATCCTCCCTATCATTATAATCAAATAAACCAAAAGAGCTACAATCCAAACAACCTCAAACTATTTTAAAAACAAAACTTGAATTTAAAATGAAAAATGACAAATTTGAAACTCACAGTATCGAGGAGCTCAATAAATTTTGAGAACAAGAACATCCAGGCAACTCGAACCATCTATAAAATGAAAAAAAAAAAATCCACGTCATTTTGCTTCACAGTCATCCTACAGAAATATAATCCCGAGCATTGTGTTATTCCATTAGGGTGATATTTGTAATCATAGACGCTGCTTTTTATGACCTTTATCAGCAGTTCAGTCTAATGAGCTTTTGCAGGAAATACAAAGACAATGTTATGCTTTATAATACAATAAAAACAGCAGATGAGATAGAGGGAGGATGTATAGATAGATAAAGTCTGGAAGCAGGTTACCATGACCACTATGGAAGAACAAAGATAATGTGAAGGCTTATCACTGCCATGTTTATTGTACAAAGTCCAGCAGGTGCCATGCAGAAAGTGGTGACAGGAGGTGCGACCGATAGGACTGACCCAGTTAACCCCCCTCAAATTATGGATTTGTTTTAAAACAATGATTCATTAAGTTACAAAAAAAATAAAATAAAAGGAATGTATTGATCCAGGGAACCTGTATGTAGATGATTAACACTCACCCTTAAGGCCATTGGATTATCGGACACATCCACAGGGTCACAGCGCCACGTGTACCCAGTTAACCAACCCGACATGAGGAACTAAATCAGAGAGAGTCTATAAGTAATTTGCTTAAAACAAGATGTGGTACATTCAATTAAGTGATAAATGACAATGCATCTGCAGGGCGTAAAGAGAAACTGGCAAATATTATCCATGTACACATAAAAGAGGACTACTAAATCTATCTGGTCTCTAATTCTCTGGAGGTCTAGAAATAAACATAACAGATTCACATACTACTGACTTGCATTTTTGTGAACAGTGGTTGTGATTCTCTTTTCCTTTATGTGTGGCTTTGCAGCTGGGAGTACACCCTCATTACATTAGGGCGCTGAGAAAGTAAAAGTTTTCAGGACACTTTGGTCATTGTTGAGTCAATAATGTATTACAATTTCTCAGACTGATAAAACGAACATTTGCATCACTTTTGTTATGTTTTTGTTACAAAGACTTTTAATGGCACTCCTATATTCAGCCCACACCAGAGGCAGGCTAGTAACTTTACATAAGTACCAATTTCACAGCACTTTTCTTTTTTTGCATGTGCAGTAGTTTTATAACATTCTACTGTGTCCATTAAATAGCTTTTTTTCTCCTGTGCAATTTCAACACACATTTTCCTGTTTCAATAAAATACAGTTGTTGTAGAACAATTTCATCATGATTTTGATTGCAATTGAAAAATACAATTTTTATTTCAACAGTTAAGTTATTAATTTCAAACTATTTTTAAATTACAGTTATTTATGAGTTCTAATGTAATATAAGCATTTCCTTCACATACTTAAATCCAAGGAATACTTGTTCTCAAGCTAAAAACTGCTTTTATGGAATTTGGACAGGAGCTTCATAGTACTGACAACACTTCTTAGAGAATCTCAAAAGCCCAGAGGCATTTAAATAATCCGGCCCTTATTCATACACATAAACATCACATCCAGTTTCCCTCTTTATATACTATAGTAAGAGACATAGAATTATTGTACAGACAATTAGCAAATCTAGGAAAGTCTCCCGCTTGCTTTTCCCCAGAAGTACTCTGTATACATTGTTAACATTGTACAAGGGAACTCTGGGTAAGATATGCAAATCAGATATACAATAACTCACAGTTTTTTGCTCCCATGTACTGTTTTAAACACAGTAATACCCATTTATGGGGTGGATATAGCAAAAGAAACCACTTCTGGGCAGCTGCTTTAAGTTTTTTGACCCGCATCAGCAAAATGTAGGTTTAACTTGCTGCTTGGTTGAGATTCTTTCCAGAGAAAAGGCAAAACTCATTTGATTTATGACTATTTCTCAGGAAAGTTGTCCTCTGTGAAAAACATACTTGGACTAAAAGAGGCTGCTCTTAGGTGGAACAGTTGTATGCAAAAGTTTGGGCACCCCTGACAATTTCCATGATTTTCATTTATGACTAATTGGGTGTTTGGATCAGCAATTTCATTTTGATCTATCAAATAACTGAAGGACACAGTAATATTTCAGTAGTGAAATGAGGTTTATTGGATTAACAGAAAATGTGCAATATGCATCCAAACGAAATTAGACAGGTGCATAAATTTGGGCACCCCAACAGAAATATTGCATCAATATTTAGTAGAGCCTCCTTTAGCAGAAATAACAGCCTCTAGACGCTTCCTATAGCCTGTAATGAGTGTCTGGATTCTGGATGAAGGTATTTTAGACCATTCCTCCTTGCAAAACATCTCTAGTTCAGTTAGGTTTGATGGTTGCCGAGCATGGACAACCCGCTTCAAATCACCCCACAGATTTTCAATGATATTCAGGTCTGGGGACTGGGATCGCCATTCCAGAACATTGTACTTGTTCCTTTGCATGAATTCCAGAGTAGATTTTGAGCAGTGTTTTGGGTCGTTGTCTTGTTGAAATATCCAACCCCGGTGTAACTTCAACTTTGTGACTGATTCCTCAACATTATTCTCAAGTATCTGCCGATATTGAGTGGAATCCATGCAACCCTCAACTTTAACAAGATTCCCAGTACCGGCACTGGCCACACAGCCCCACAGCATGATGGAACATCCAACAAATTTTACTGTGGGTAGCAAGTGTTTGTCTTTGAACGTTGTGATCAATCTTTGTTTCATCAGTCCACAGCACCTTCTTCCAAAATGAAGCTGGCTTGTCCAAATGTGCGTTTGCATACCTCAAGCTACTCTGTTTGTGGCGTGTGTGCAGAAAAGGCTTCTTCCACATCACTCTCCCATACAGCTTCTCCTTGTGCAAAGTGCGCTGAATTGTTGAACGATGCACAGTGACACCATCTGCAGCAAGACGATGTTGTAGGTCTTTGGAGGTGGTCTGTGGGCTGTTTTTGACCGTTCTCACCATCCTTTGCCTTTGGCTCTCCAATATTTTACTTGGCCTAACACTTCTGGCCTTAACAAGAACTGAGCCTATGGTCTTCCATTTCCTCACAGTGGACACTGACAGCTTAAATCTCTGCAATAGCTTTTTGTAGCCTTCCCCTAAACTATAATGTTGAACAATCTTTGTTTTCAGGTCATTTGAGAGTTGTTTTGAGGCCACTCTTCAGAGGAGAGTCAAAGAGAACAACAACTTGCAATTGGCCACCTTAAATACCTTTTCTCGTGATTGGATGCACCCGTCTATGAAGTTCAAGGCTTAATGGGCTCACCAAACCAATTGTGTGTTCCATTTAATCAGTGCTAGGTAGTTACAGGTATTCAAATCAACAAAATGAAAAGGGTGCCCAAATTGATGCACCTGTCTAATTTTGTTTGGATGCATATTGCACATTGTCTTTTTTTTTTTAATTTTCAAATCAGCTTTATTTGTATAATAAAAATAAGTCAGTACAGAACAAATCATATATGCAGTGAAAAGATACTAATACACTTGGTAATCTGTACATTCGAAAGCATATTGCACATTTTCTATTAATCAAGTAAACCTAATTTCACTACTGAAATATTACTGTGTCCTTCAGTTATTTGATAGATTAAAATGAAATTGCTGATCCAAACACCCAATTATTTATAAATGAAAATCATGGAAATTGTCAGGGGTGCCTAAACTTTTGCATACAACTGTAACTCGCCATAGAACAAGCTACTAAGCAGTTTGTTCCTGGCAGAGCGCTTTTCTTTCTGTATAGTTACATTATATAATTACATCAACTTACTGCATTTGCCTGAGACCTCATCCAGAAATACAGGGTAACATGTCTTACCTTAAAAGTTCTTATCTTGCTAACACCTCCATATTGAATTCCAGGAGTTACCACACATGTTTTGCATAACTGCAATCCCCATCTAATTCTACTCCAGTTT